>NC_041383.1:354552205-354579625 GCF_002162155.2 Triticum dicoccoides
GACATCCTCTGCACCTTGCCAGACGACGATGACGATGACAATGACGATGTCCCCCTGGGGACGAAAGAGCCACCCGCGGCAGGGGGTCCCTCGCGAGCCAAGCCCCGCCTCCTAGAGGGGCCCCCAGCCGAGGTTCCGATGAAGAGTAGGTCGTCGCTGATCTCCCGAGAGGCTGCTTCCGCCCGGACGCCGCCTGGAGCCGCTTCCAGCCCTTCTGCTGCGCCTTCCCCTGCTCTTGGAGCCCTTGCAGCTGCGCCCCGAGCCACGAGGCTCTTGGGCTTCAAGCTCAGCAAGAGGAGGGTGAACTACTCCGCGGTAGACCAGTAAGTGTCCGAGCTCCATCTTGTTCTTGATTATGCTGCTGGTACTTGACGTTCTGCATCGATTGGTTAGGCCTCCGCCTGTGGCGAAGAAGAGGAAGGGGGACGCGGTGAGGCCGTCTAGGGCCGACTTATCTGTCGTGGCCGCTCCTTCGTCCGTGGGGAGGGGAGGCGACGACGTTTGCACCTCCCCTGCCCGGTCATCCTCGCGAGGCCTGGAGGAGCGCCTGATACGTCCATTTTGCATCATGCTTTTATATCGATATTTATTGCATTATGGCCTGTTATTACATGTTATGTCACAATACTTATGGCTATTCTCTCTTATTTTACAAGGTTTCCATAAAGAGGGAGAATGCCGACAGCTGGGATTCTAGACTGGAAAAGAAGCAAATATTGGAGACCTATTCTGCACAGCTCCAAAACTCCCAAAACTCCACGAAAGTCATTTTTGGAATTAATGATAAATATTCAGCGGAAGAAATACCTGACGGGGGCCACCCACCGTCCACGAGGGTGGGGGCGCACCCTACCACCCTGGGCACGCCCCCTGCCTCGTGGGCCACCTGGCAGCCCTCCGGTGGCCATCTGCTATATGAAGTCTTTTACCCTGGAAAAAATAATAAGCAAGCTTACGGGACGAAACTCCGCCTCCATGAGGCGGAACCTTGGCGGAACCAATCTAGGGCTCCGGCGGAGCTGTTCTGCCGGGGAAACTTCCCTCCGGGAGGGGGAAATCATCACCATCATCATCACCAACGATCCTCTCATCGGGAGGGGGTCAATCTCCATCAACATCTTCACCAGCACCATCTCCTCTCAAACCCTAGTTCATCTCTTGTATCCAATCTTTGTATCGAAACATCAGATTGGTACCTGTGGGTTGCTAGTAGTGTTGATTCCTCCTTGTAGTTGATGCTAGCTGGTTTGTTCGGTGGAAGATCATATGTTCAGATCCTTAATGCATATTAATACTCCTCTGATTATGAACATGAATATGCTTTGTGACTAGTTACGTTTGTTCCTGAGGACATGGGTGAAGTCTTGCTATTAGTAGTCATGTGAATTTGGTATTCGTTCGATATTTTGATGAGATGTATGTTGCCTCTCCTCTAGTGGTGTTATGTGAACGTTGACTACATGACACTTCACCACTGTTTGGGCCTAGAGGAAGGCATTGGGAAGTAATAAGTAGATGATGGGTTGCTAGAGTGACAGAAGCTTAAACCCTAGTTTATGCATTGCTTTCGTAAGGGGCTGATTTGGATCCATATGTTTCATGTCGTGGTTAGGTTTACCTTAATACTTCTTTTGTACTTGCAGATGCATGCAATAGGGGTTAATCATAAGTGGAATGCTTGTCCAAGAAAGGGCAGTACCCAAGCACCGGTCCACCCACATATCAAATTATCAAAGTAACGAAGGCGAATCATATGAGCGTGATGAAAACTAGCTTGACGATAATACCCACGTGTCATCGGGAGCGCTTTTCTCATTATAAGAACTTGTCCAGGCTTGTCCTTTGCTACAAAAAGGATTGGGCCACCTTGCTGCACCTTATTTACTTTCATTGCTTGTTACCCGTTACAAATTATCTTATCAAAAAACTATCTGTTACCTACATTTTTAGTGCTTGTAGAGAATACCTTACTAAAAACCGCTTGTCATTTCCTTCTGCTCCTCGTTGGGTTCGACACTCTTACTTATCGAAAGGACTACGATAGATCCACTACACTTGTGGGTCATCAAGACTCTTTTCTGGCGCCATTGCTGGGGAGTGAAGCGCCTTTGGTAAGTGGAACTTGGTAAGGAAACATTTATATAGTGTGCTGAAATTTACTCTCACTTGTTACTATGGAACTAATCCTTTGAGGGCTTCTTCGGGGTATCTTCACCCCGACTAGTAGAGAAAATAGTTGCTCCTCAACCTACTGAACCTACTGAAAATGTTTACTTTGAAATTCCTTCGGGTATGGTAGAGAAACTGCTAGCTAATCCCTTTGCAGGAGATGGAACATTGCATTCCGATTTACACCTTATCTCTATGGATGAAGTTTGTGGATTATTTAAGCTTGCAGGTATGCCCGATGATGTTATTAAGAAGAAGGTCTTCCCTTTATCTTTGAAGGGATCGCATTGACATGGTATGGGCTATGTGATGATATGGGATCCTGGGACTATAAACGATTGAAATTGGAATTTCACCAGAAGTTTTATCCTATGCATCTTGTTCATCATGATCACAATCATATATATAATTTTTGGCCTCGCGAAGGAAAAAGCATCGCTCAAGCTTGGGGGAGGCTTAAGTCAATATTATATTCATGCCCCAATCATGAGCTCTCAAGAAAATGATTATTCAAAACTTTTATGCTTGGCTTTCTCTCAACAATCGCACCATGCTTGATACTTCTTGTGCTGGGTCTTTTATGGTGAAGACTATTGAATTCAAATGGGATTTATTGGAAAGAACTAAATGCAACTCTGAAGATTGGGATTCTGACGATGGTTAGGAGTCAGGTATGAGACCTAAGTTTGATTGTGTTAAATCTTTTATGGATACTGATGCTTTTCGTGGATTTAGCACTAAATATGGACTTGACTTTGAGATAGTAGCTTCTTTTTGTGAATCATTTGCTACTCATGTTGATCTCCCTAAGGATAAGTGGTTTAAATATAATCCTCCCACTAAAGTAAAAGTAGTTGCACCTATTACAGTTGAAGAAAAGACTATCACTTATAATGATCCTATTGTTCCTTCTACTTATATTGAGAAACCACCTTTCCCTGTTAGGATAAAGGATCATGCTAAAGCTTCAACTGTGGTTTTTAAGAGTAATACTAGAACTTATAAACCTCTTGAGCAAATTAAAGTTGAACCTAGTATTGCTATGGTTAAAGATCTCTTGGCTGATAATATTGAAGGTCATGTTATTTATTTTTGTGAACAAGCTGCTAGAATTGCTAGACCTGATGCTAAGACACATAGACCTGTTGTAGGCATGCCTGTTATTTCTATTAAAATAGGAGATAATTGTTATCATGGCTTATGTGATATTGGTGCTAGTGCTAGTGCAATACCCTTTTCCTTATATGAAGAAATTATGCATGATATTGCACCTGCTGAGGTAGAAGAAATTGATGTTACAATTAAGCAGGCCAATAGAGATACTATTTCACCAATTGGGATTGTTAGAGATGTTGAAATTTTGTGTGGAAAAGTCAAATATCCTGCTGATTTTCTTGTTCTTGGCTCCCCACAAGATGACTTTTGTCCCATCATATCTGGTAGACCCTTCTTGAACACTGTTAATGCTATGATTGATTGTGAAAAAATGTTGTTACGATTGGCTTAGGAGATATGTGTTGTAGGGTGGAACCCTAGGTGAAGATCTTTCACGAATTGGAGGGGAAATCGCCAAGAATAAGATGAACACAAGAGGGAAAACAAGAGGAACACTCAAGAACAAGTCCAAATCACACATCCACTAGACTAACAATCACACAAGATCCACAAGGTACATGAACAATCAAAGGGAAATAAGATACATGGTAGAGTTCCTCCCAAATCCTATGAAGGAGATGAGGGCTTGATGATCCTATGATGGGGATCCTTCCCCAAGGAGGAGGTCTTGATGTTTGGTCACTCCAAGAGGAGGTCTTGATCTCCTAGTGGAGTGGATCCATGGAGCAAAGCTCACAAATGTCTATCAAATACTTTGCTAGCCTACCAATGAGCTAGGGGATGTCCTTATATAGCCTAGGGACGAGTTAGGAGAGGGGGAAGGGATACAAGGGTGAAAACCCAAAAGTGGCACACAGGCCTCGGAGTGGTGCGGGCACCCGGGGGACTCAGGCCCGGGCACTCGGGGTCGGAGCAGGAGGCTGGGCGGCTTCGGCCGGGCACCCGGGGCCTCAAAGCCCGGGCACCCGGGGGCGTGCCGGGCCGGTGCGGGAGGTGGCCCGGGCACCCGGGGCGGCGAGGCCGGGCACCCGGAGTGGGCTGGGCCACGCCAGGAGGGAAGCCGAGCACCCGGGCAAGCATGGGCCAGGCACCCGGACCGGGCTGGTGGCCGGCTGGAGAGGACCGGGCACTCGGGCTGTGGTGGCCCGGGCACCCGGAGGTGGAGCAGCAGCTCCCAGCGCAGGGGGGCGGGCACCCGGGGCCAGTTGGCTGGGCACCCGGGGTGCCTCCCAGGTTTGGCCGGGCACCCGGGGCGCCTCCCAGGTTTGGCCGGGCACCCGAGGCACATGTGGCCGGGCACCCGGGGTGTGTAGAGAGCCCGGGTCCTTGTGCTTTCTCCGTCTTCTCTCTTGTCGCTCCTCTCCTCCTTCTCCTCGACCGTAGGTGCTTGGATCTTCGCGCTAGCCTCTCCATGATCAACACCTTGACACCTAATTATGCATAGTACTTCCATTTGAGGTAGAATCCGACTCTCATGTGAATCCGAATGAAACTCAAAGAGGAAAGAGTTCACCTCAGTTTCGATGGTGTGTGCGTGAGCTCTCTTCGTAGGTTCTCTCCGTGCTTGCGGTGGTAGAGTGACGTGCATGGTGATGGTCGAGGGATGCTCCGCATCATCTCCCCCCCTTGGGAGAGATCCGTCCACGGATCGTGATCATCATCACCATGGGGAAGAGAAGGCGTTGCCGTGTAGAAGTGGACAACCACCAAGCACTTGTCATGTTGAAGCTCGAAATGGTCACTCTCCAATGTCGCACCATCTTGTAATTCCTTCAAAAGGAGCAAAGATAACAAGCACTTGGAAAAACAAATATCGTTGGCATTGATGCAAAACCAAGCATTCGAGAGGTGATTCACCCAACAAATATTGTCATCAAGCATATCATATGGTTTGACAAGGGAGTGTGGCATAGCATGTAAGCACATAAATTTATCATATGGAGAAGCATCATGGAAACGGTCATGCAAGGGTGAGGTAAAGGTGCTAATATGTGTGACAAGTGAACAAGCATCTACCTCAATATCATAGCAAGCATGCATAAGATTCTCAATGAACGGTCTATGGTAGGCCTAAGAGTCATTCACAACACCCATGAAGATGATATGACTAAACACATGCGAGTGCAAGACAATCCAAGCATAATGTGCATATGGTGTAGTGAAAAACGAGTGGCACTCAACACAATAGAAAGAGCAATTGTTCATCATGTGTGAGGCAATCAAGGCAAGCATGTAGCAATCAATGGGACATGGCATATGTGAATGAATGACATTGTTGCAACCAAACATGTTATAGGAGCAAGTAATCCAAGAATTGGATGCAACATGAGAATTCATAGAAATCAAGGCATGCAAACTAGTGGAGCAAAGATGCAACACACTAGAGGAAATCATGGCAATCATGTCATGCGAGCAAAAAGTAGGCATAGGCAATGCACATGGCATATCACAAGCACGATTGCAAAGCAAGATATCATCATAGGAATGTGGCATAACTGGAACATGGCAATAACAAGCAATATCTCCACCAAGCTTGCAAATACACATACACATAGTAGAATCAATCATCATGTGTAATGCAAAGCATGGGTCACAAATGCATGGCAAAGGCATAGTAATGAGCATATCATGCAAAGTGAACATGGCAATATGGGCATAAAGTGAGAAGTGGTAAATAACCATAACCATGTGAGAGCCATGTAGAAGAAATGCGCGAAGTCTTTGCGCAAAGAGAGCGGTGGGAAAGACACTCCAAGGGATCCCAAGTCATCGGTGCTCTCTAGAGCTCGTTTTGACAACTCATGGGATTGCGAGGTTGACAAGTATTCATGGGTACCTACAGAAAAGAGACACAAACCAAAGAAATTGTGCTCGTGGTAAATGTACACATCATCCATCATGATGTGTATGTGCACATGTGAGGTAGCACAAGATAAGCATCGCTCAAAGAAATTTGATGCATGGTATAAGAACATGTCATCCATCATGAAAGAATAGTTATTGTGTATGACACGATGGGGGCACAAATTGATAATGCAAGCATATGGCACATCACTAGCATGTTTATTCATGGGGAGCATATGGTGTACACAAGTAGTGGGATCATGCAATGGATGGGTTGGATCGAAATCTCCTAAAATGTATGAGGAAACTATGGGGGTCTCCTCATGAGCAATAGTGGAAACATCATATGGAGAATATGAACTATATCCAAAACAATGCATATCGGAAGCTAGGTGGTCATGGCATGGCATATGAGATAAATGATGCAAAGGAAGCATATCAATATCATCACAATAAAAACAAATGCCAATAACCATGGGATTGTCATCTATGCCATATGTGCAAATTGGATTAATTTTAATGGCATATGCATAGTCACTATGACAAGATTGCAAATAATACATATGAGTGATCTCATGCATATCATATGACAAGTCAAGCGGATTATCAAACATGATGTGACCAAGAGAATTATCACAAGAAATCCTATGTAACATGGCATCACAACTACTAGACTCCGCATGGCAATCATCAAACTCATCATAAATGGGTAAATCATTGCATGTGGAAATCATACTAGCATGGAGCATGGTAATAGGTGGGTCAACATCATGCAAGCAATCAATGTCTAGAATGTCCACTAGTGGGACAAGAGCATCACCGTCACCTATGTTACCGATGGCATTCCACTCATGTGGTGTAGGTGAGGTGGCAAAGACCAAATGGTGGTCATCATCTTCATCGTGATGGAACCATGTGGGGGTGCATCATATTCCACCATGGCCATTGTCTTGTCCAAAGGAAGGACGAAGTCATCGAGGATCAGCACGTCATCATAAATGGGACCTAGCACCAAAGGAGAAGACACAAAAGAGGTAGAGGTTAAGTTGTTAGAAATCGAAATGGCCTCACATGCCCTATCAACTACCTCACACTCTCTATCTGGTGCTGGCTCACTCACTCCCTCAAGGTAGGTGCACTCAATGTCACATATGGTGGAGTCACTCAAATCACTCAAGTGGTGGTGGTGGTGGCTCTCCTCACATGGGAATTGGGGCAAATCGTCATATATGGGGCTAGTGGTGAAGTCACTCTCACTCTCAATATGGTGGCACAAGTCACTCAAGTCATCATACGTTGTCGTGGTCGAAGGGAAAATCCCATGCTCAACCATCTCATCGTCGTCGCCATGGATGAAGGCTGAAGATGGCACATCATCGCTCTCCTCCATGACCGAAGGGAAAATCCCATGCTCGATCATCTCGTCATCGTCGCCCTGGATGGCCTTGAGAACACTTTGCGAAGATGCCGAAGTGGTGGTAGTAGTCGTAGCTCCGTCTCGGTGGTGCTTGTCTCGTGGTCTTCTCTTGTGCTCATGAAGTTTGGTCGTAGCTTGATGTAGAGCTTTCTGGGACTTGTAGGTGTACGCATCGCGAGCATCTTCATCTTGATGGTGTTGTAGTGATTGAGCTCGATGACGTTCCGAAGGTTGTCCACTTGAGCGTCGCCGCCTTGAAGATGATGAAGGGGAAGAAGACTTATAGTTGGCCAACATGTCGCGTACTTGATCCCTTTGTTCGGACAACTTGGTGTCGAGGTAGTCTCTTGTCCGTGCTTCAAGTTGATGAATGTCGGCGGTGAGTCGCTCAATGCCTCGCGTTGCTCGTTGTAGTACGAAGATGGGTATTTTGGTGATGTAGTTGTTCATGCCATTGTTGTCGTGGAAGACCGGAGATGAAATGCCTTGCCTATCCATCACAAGACTCGGGTAGAGGTGAGTAGGAAATGAGATAAACAATACCAAGTTACCTTTTCCCAAAGTTGAGGATGTATCCCGTTTCACTCAATGTGAGATGAAAGAATAGTGGAATTGGTACCAGACTTGTTCACTCACACCTATCAAGTAAAGCTTATGGTGGAGCTCGGTGAGGATAGTGGCACAAAAATTTGATGCAAAATGTTGGCAAGAATCAATAATGTTGGAAAAGATTCACAAATTCGCAAGTGAAACAAGTAGACCAATAGCAATATGTGGCACACGGAAACACACATATGGATAGATAAATGGGGTCATGCAACCAAGGAATGAGCCCAAAATGTGGAATCCATGGAAAACGCTCGTTTTGCACAACTCAAGAGAGACACTAGCACGATTGCTCAATAGGCGGATACGACACTTGTCCACAACCTATAAGATGAAAATGTATGAGCCTTCGATCCCAAGTATGCTATGTGTATGATGTTCCCGATGTTCCTCTTAAGATGATCCAAGATGATCGGATATGACAATCTTATGTGCAATGGTATGATGCTATGGCTCTTTCTTACAAGCTCTTTGCTCTCTTTTCCTTTTGCTTAAAAGCTTATTCTTTTTTTGTATGGCCACTTATGCGAAATGCACAAACTAAGATAGAAATTGTGTATATGCGGGAACGATCTTGTGACACAAGGGATGATATGATGATACCACGATGATACCAATATGATATGGTGTGTATGCAATGGAAGGTACGGATCACTAACGTGCACAAGTAACATTGCCGGCAATACTCAAATGGCTAGTCTCGATAGGCAAGTGACGCAAAATGGGCTAAGGGGTTAACAATGTAATGGCAAGAATGTACAATGATAGGATACCACAATACCAAGATGATATAGAGGGTACCGTTCTTGCTTACCGTTAGGGTGTCAAGTTGGTGAAGTGGTCGATGTCGATGACGACCTCACGGTGATGATGAGTGGCGGTGTTCTTGATGTAGATACCAAGATGATGTAGACCCGTCCCTAAGTATCCGAAACACCTTAGGAAACGGTAAAAACCTGCGAACTCAAAATCTCAAGGAAAATGTCAAATGGTGGTAGCGGAAAGCGTTGGTGGTTCCGGAGTTAGCAATGCAGAAGTGGTGGTGGTGGTTGATGATGAAGCAACCGTCCCTAAGTAGCCGAAACACCTTAGGAGACTCAAGTCACCACTCAAGCAACCACAAATGCTATATGGATCAAAAATGAGTTAGGTTACGGAAAGCTATGGTGGTTTGGCAGATGATATGGTGGATGGCACTATGCAAAGATGCCAAAATGCCAAATTTTTGATGGAGTCAAATGGTGTTGGAACCTATCTAGATGGATGGGGGATGTCAATAGCTACTCAACGAGCTAAAGAACGCGAAAATCGGACTCCGGGAATGAAAGTTATGGCCAAAACTGTAAAGTGCACGCGGCTGAAACTGGGGGGTGCGGGTGCCCAGGGGTGGAAGGTGCGGGCGGCCGGGGTGGTCCGAGGCAAACAGCCTGGGGGTGCGGGTGTCCGGGGTTTGGGGTGCGGGCACCCGGGGCGGTCCATGGGGGTGGGCGGGGGTGTCCGGGTGCCCGGGGTTTGAGGTCCGGCTGCCCGGGGGTGTGGGGTTTGGGCGGAAATTCGTGGGAAGATGCAAGAAATTGGTGGATTTTGTGGAGGGAAAGGTGGAGATGGATGGGGGAATGCTGGATCCACTTGAAACCAAGCAAATCCACGGATCAAATCCAACAAAATCTCATCAAACCAACAAATCACAAAAAAAATTAGGGCTATTTTTGGTGGGTAATTTTCGAAATTGGGGAAGAACACACAAAATTAGCTAGAAAACAAATGGGGGGCTCCAATTTCATGAGAAACCATGGCTTATGATACCAAGATGTTGTAGGGTGGAACCCTAGGTGAAGATTTTTCACGAATTGGAGGGGAAATCCTCAAGAATAAGATGAACACAAGAGGGAAAACAAGAGGAACACTCACGAACAAGTCCAAATCACACATCCACTAGACTAACAGTCACACAAGATCCACAAGGTACATGAACAATTAAAGAGAAATAAGATACATGGTAGAGTTCATCCCAAATCCTATGAAGGAGATGAGGGCTTGATGATCCTATGATGGGGATCCTTTCCCAAGGAGGAGGTCTTGATGTTTGGTCACTCCAAGAGGAGGTCTTGATCTCCTAGTGGAGTGGATCCATGGAGCAAAGCTCACAAATGCCTATCAAATACTTTGCTATCCTACCAATGAGCTCTGGGATGTCCTTATATAGCCTAGGGACGAGTTGGGAGAGGGGAGAGGGATACAAGGGTGAAAACCCAAAACTGGCACACAAGCCTCGGAGTGGTGCGGGCACCCGGGGGACTCAGGCCCGGGCACCCGGGGTCGGAGCAGGGGGCTGGGCGGCTTCGGCCGGGCACCATGGGCCTCAAAGCCCGGGCACCCGGGAGCGTGCTGGGCCGGCGCGGGAGGTGGCCCGGGCACCCGGGGCGGTGGCGCCGGGCACCCGGAGTGGGCTGGGCCGCGCCAGGGGGGAAGCCGGGCACCCGGGCAAGCATGGGTCGGGCACCCGGACCGGGCCGGTGGCCGGCTGGAGAGGACCGGGCACCCGGGGTGTGGTGGCCCGGGCACCCGGGGGTGGAGCAGCAGTTCCCAGCGCAGGGGGCTGGGCACCCGGGGCGCCTTCCAGGTTTGGCCGGGCACCCGGGGCACATGTGGCCGGGCACCCGGGGTGTGTAGAGAGCCCGGGTCCTTGTGCTTTCTCCGTCTTCTCTCTTGTCGCTCCTCTCCTCCTTCTCCTCGACCGTAGGTGCTTGGGTCTTCGCGCTAGCCTCTCCATGATCAACACCTTGACACCTAATTATGCATAGTACTTCCATTTGAGGTAGAATCCGACTCTTGTGTGAATCCGAATGAAACTCAAAGAGGAAAGAGTTCACCTCGGTTTCGACGGTGCATGCGCGAGCTCTCGTCGTAGGTTCTCTTCGTGCTTGCGGTGGTAGAGTGACGTGCATGGTGATGGTCGAGGGATGCTCCACATCAATATTTCTCATGAGTTCAATTTTGCTAAATTTCGTAGACAACCCCATGATAAAGAATTGCCTAGTAAGGATGAAATTATTGGTCTTGCTTCTATTGCCGTGCCTCCTACTGATCCTTTAGAACAATATTTGCTAGACCATGAAAATGATATGTTTATGAATGAAAGAAGGGAAATAGATGAAGTATTCTTTAAACAGGGACCTATTTTGAAACACAACTTGCCTGTTGAAATCCTAGGGATCCTCCTCCACCCAAGGGTGATCCCGTGTTTGAGCTTAAACCATTACCTGATACTCTTAAATATGCTTATCTTGATGAAAAGAAGATATATCTTGTTATTATTAGTGCTAACCTTTCAGAGTAAGAAGAGGAAAGATTATTGAAAAACTCTGAAAAAGCACCGTGCTGCTATTGGATATACTCTTGATGATCTTAAGGGCATTTGTCCCACTTTATGCCAACACAAAATAAAATTGGAAGAAGGCGCAAAACCAGTTATTGATCATCAACGACGGTTAAATCCTAAGATGAAAGAAGTGGTAAGAAAGGAAATACTAAAGCTCCTTGAGGCAGGTATAATTTATCCCGTTGCTGATAGTCAGTGGGTAAGTCCTGTCTATTGTGTCCATAAGAAGGGAGGTATTATTGTTGTTACTAATGATAAAAATGAATTGATCCTGCAAAGAACTATTACAGGTTATAGGATGGTAATTGATTTCCGCAAATTAAATAAAGCTACTAAGAAAGATCATTAACATTTACCTTTTATTGATCAAATGCTAGAAAGACTATCCAAACATACACATTTTTGCTTTCTAGATGGTTACTATGGTTTGTCTCAAATACCTCTGTCAGCGGAGGATCAAGAAAAGACCACTTTTACTTGCCCTTTCGGTACTTTTTCTTATAGACGTATGCCTTTTGGTTTATGTAATGAACCTGCTACCTTTCAAAGATGCATGATGGCTATATTCTCTGACTTCTGTGAAAAGATTTGTGAAATATTCATGGATGATTTCTCCGTCTATGGATCTTCTTTTGATGATTGCTTGAGCAACCTTGATCGAGTTTTGCAGAGATGTGAAGATACTAGTCTCGTCTTGAATTGGGAAAAGTGCCACTTTATGGTTAATGAAGGCATTGTCTTGGGGCACCAAATTTCTGAGAAAGGTATTGAAGCTGATAAAGCTAAAGTTGATGCAATTGAAAAGATGCCATGTCCCAAGGACATTAAAGGTATAAGAAGTTTCCTTGGTCCTGCCGGTTTTTATAGGAGGTTCATTAAGGAATTTTCTAAAATTTCTAGGCCTCTGACTAATCTATTACAAAAAGATATTCCGTTTGTCTTTGATGATGATTGTGTAGAAGCATTTGAAATACTTAAGAAAGCCTTGATTTCTGCACCTATTGTTCAGCCACCTGATTGGATTTACCCTTTGAAATTATGTGTAATGCTAGTGATTATGTTGTAGGTGCTATTCTAGGGCAAAAAGTCGATAAGAAATTAATGTTATTCAATATGCTAGTAAAACTCTAGACACTGCCCAGAGAAATTATGCTACTACTGAAAAAGAATTCTTAGCAGTTGTATTTGCTTGTGATAAGTTCAGACCTTATATTGTTGATTCTAAAGTAACTATTCACACTAATCATGCTGCTATTAAATATCTCATTGAAAAGAAAGATGCTAAACCTAGAATTATTAGATGGGTTCTCTTGCTCCAAGAATTTGATTTGCGTATTACTGATAGAAAGGGAGCTGAGAACCCCGTTGTAGACAACTTGTCTAGGTTAGAGAATGTTCTTGATGACCCACTACCTATTGATGATAGCTTCACTAATGAACAATTAGCTGTCATAAATGCTTTTCGTACTGCTCCATGGTATGCTGATTACGCTAATTACATTGTTGCTAAATTCATACCACCTAGTTTCACATACCAGCAAAAGAAAAAGTTTTTCTATGATTTAAGACATTACTTCTGGGATGACCCACACCTTTATAAAGGAGTAGATGGTGTTATTAGACATTATGTACCTAAGCATGAACAGGAACAGATCCTACGCAAGTGTCACTCCGAGGCATATGGAGGACACCATATTGGAGATAGAGCCGCACATAAGGTATTGCAATCGGTTGTTATTGGCCTACTCTCTTCAATGATGGTCGTAAGTTTGTCTTGTCTTGTGATGAATGTCAAAGGATTGGTAATATTAGTTGACGTCAAGAAATGCCTATGAATTATTCTCTTGTTATTGAACCATTTGATGTTTGGGGCTTTGATTATATGGGATCGTTTCCTGCCTCTAATGGGTATACACATATTTTAGTTGTTGTTGATTACGTTACTAAGTGGGTAGAAGCTATTCCAACTAGTAGTGCTAATCATAACACCTCTATTAAGATGCTTAAATAAGTTATTTTCCGAGGTTTGGAGTCCCTAGATACTTAATGACTAATGGTGGTTCACATTTTATTCATGGTGCTTTCCGTCAAATGCTTGCTAAGTATGATGTTAATCATAGAATTGCATCTTCATATCACCCACAGTCTAGTGGCCAAGTAGAACTTAGCAATAGAGAGCTCAAATTAATTCTGCAAAAGACTGTTAATAGATCTAGAAAGAATTGGTCCAAGAAACTTGATGATGCATTATGGGCCTATAGAACTGTAGCAACCAGACCTGAAATAGTCCGATCTCAGTGCCTCAGTGCCATCCCTGGATCGGTAATGCTGACACGCACAATACTTGAAGGATTTATAATAGAGGAGCAATCACACACTTATTACATCGAATATCTCAAAAGAGAACTTATTACAATAAATATGGCTTAAGGCCATCTAAAAACGAATATAGCGGAAGGCTTGCAAGATAAAGTGAGTCCATCAACTCCAACGGCATCACTGAGTGAAAGATCACGACCTAAGGCACCTTACTTGTCCTCTGAAAAGTCTGCAACATGAACGTTGCAGCCCGAAAATGGGCCAGCACATGGAATATGCAGGCAATGTATCACATAGAGAGTAATGAACAGAATAATGCTATCACTACATGCATATATGGCTGGTGGAAAGCTCTATGGTTATAGTTTTGCATAAAGCCAATTTTTTCCTACAACAAAGGAATAAATTTAATTTAACTATCATGGTGGTTGTTAAACATTGAGCAGGTAATCCCCCTCTCAATCCCAATTAAGCACCATCATTAACCCAAACAAAATTATATTAAGAGTGATGAGATTCACATGATAATCCAGAAAATAGATACTCAAAACATCCATAACCGGGGACACGACTAACCATGATTAGTTTGTACACTCTGCAGAGGTTTGCGCACTTTTCCCCACAAGACTCGATCCCCTCCATTTGGTTTCTCGCACTACATGGTGTTTGAGAAACGGATGACCGAGACATAGTCTTTCAGAAGCATTAACTCTTTACTCTGGGTAGACAGTACCAACCTACATCCCCTACATCTACTAGCCTACCACTAAAAGAGGTCACGCAACATACTCAACTATGCTAGAGCCCATAATAGCTTGTGGCTGCACAGGGAAGTTTCTAGCATGAATAATCTTATGATCCCTTTGAGCCCGGGTGGCGGTCCATAGGAGAATCACACGATACCCCGGGATTTCCAAAAAAAATACAGGCAACACTGGGTTCCCCAGGTGCCTCAATCCACCCAGATGTGTATTATAGTAGCCAACTTAGGTTAACCATTAATTAACAAAACTCACATCTGTCATGGATACACTCACCCAATCCACGTCTACAAGAATAGCATAGCTATATAAGCAAACGTAGAAGTAACTCCGAAAGGTTTGATAATAAACAGGACAATAGGTAGTACCTCATCTACTTCCCAAAACCCACATATTAAATCAGATCCTAATCATGCAATTGTTTGAGGATTGATCTAATGCAATAAAACTGAGTAGTAAAGAGGTATGATCAAAGTGTTACTTGCCTTGTTGATGATCCGTGAAACCTAGGGACTCGTAGTAGCACGCTTCGCACTCCGGGTACTCTATCGCAAACAAACAAGCATACAATAAGCACTCAACTAGAAGGATGGGTAAAACTCAAATAAGAAATCTAACCAGAAAGTTCAACTTAAGAACTCCGGTTTGCAAAAAGAATCAAACCAAACGGAACAACAAAACTCAAACGGCAAAAGAAACAAACTTTGTTTACTAATCTGGACTTAAGTCAAATTTTACAGTAGGAAAATCATGTTTAAGTTGGTTCAACAGAAAGAGGGTTTCGAGATGAAACTCTAGGTGCTTGAATCGCCTGATTCCGATAAACGAGCGAAAAGATATACTAAAACGAAAATCAGGGCAGAAGTCACGATTCTAAAATAGTCGCGGAAAACCCTGGAAAAAGAAAAACTGACGAACAGGCTAACGAACGAACGTTCGCTCTGTGGCTAAACGGTGAACAACGTTTGTTTAAAACGAACGAACGAGCGACGCTCACTAAATAAGTAAACCTAAAAAAACTGATCTATTAAAAATGAAACTAGGGTTTAAATAAAAACCGGTCGGTTTTTTCCTAAACCGAAAAAAACCAGCGGCTCCGGATAGGATCGGATCGGAATGGCGGCTCCAGCGAGGCGAGGTGAGGTGGGGTGCTGCGGGGCGGCATCGTCGGCGGGGTGGTGCGGCGGCGGCGGGGAAGTGCGGCGGCGGCGGTGGCACAAGGCAGGAGGCGGCGTGGCGGCTCGGCAGCGGCGACTGCGGTGCTGCTGCTGCCGCGGCTTTGGTGGCGATGTGGGGCGGGGGCGGCGGCTTTTAAGAGGGGGAGGGGCGGCATCAGCTTGGGGGAGGGGCAACCCGAGGCGGCGGCGGTCTCCCGGACTCCGGCGGAGTCCACTGCGAGCACGGGCGCGCGAGGGAGGCGGTGGACGGCTGGGCCTTCGGCCCGGTCGGTCTGAAGCGATTTTTTTTAAAATTTGATTCTGCCGAAACTTAAATAAATCCTAGAAAAATAAATAAAAAACTAAAAATTCCAAAACAAATTTTCACCGTCTAAATAAAATATTTAGAACAAGATGAACATTTTCTTGGCCCTGAAATGCAATTTTGAAAATGTGCAATTTTTCTAATTCGAATAAAATTGCAATGAAATCCAAATGAAATAAAAAAATTGATTTTAATATTTTTCCTCTAATATTTCATTTATTTTGGAGAAGTCATTTTATCTCCTCAAATATATTTTTATTTTAGAAATATTAGGAAAGAAAAAAATACTTAAAACCAAATGATCCTCTTTTTAAAATTTGAGAAATCTCAAATATGAAAATAACGAAATCCCCAACTCTCTCCGTGGGTCCTTGAGTTGCGTAGAATTTCTAGGATCAAGCCTAAAAATGCAATAAAATATTATATGCAATGATGATCTATTGTATAACATTCCAAATTGAAAATTTGGGATGTTACAAACCTACCCCCCTTAAGATGAATCTCGCCCTCGAGATTCAGGTTGGCTAGAAAATAGGTGAGGGTGATCCTTCTGTAGGTCTTCCTCTCGCTCCCAGGTGGCTTCATCTTCGTTATAGTGGCTCCACTGAACTTTGCAGAACTTGATGACTTTGTTGCGTGTGACACGGCTGGCAAACTCTAGAATCTTGACTGGTTTCTCCTCATAGGTCAAATCGCTATCCAATTGAATCGGTTCCAGTGGCACTGTATCTCTCAGTGGAATATCAGCCATCTCTGTGTGGCACTTCTTCAGCTGGGAAATGTGGAACACATCGTGTACTCCTGACAATCCTTCGGGCAACTCCAACTTGTAAGCAACTTCTCCCATACGTTCCAAGACTTTGTATGGTCCCACAAAACGTGGCGCTAACTTTCCCTTAACTCCAAAACGCTTAACTCCTCGAAGTGGGGACACTCGAAGATAAACTCTGTCTCCGACTTCGTAAACTGTCTCCTTGCGTTTAGAATCCACATAGCTCTTCTGCCTGGATTGGGCTACCTTGAGTCTATCGCGAATCAACTTAACCTTCTCTTTAGACTCTTTGATCAAATGTGGTCCAAACAACTGACGGTCTCCAACTTCATCCCACAACAACAGTGTCCTACACCTCCTTCCATACGAAGCTTCGAAAGGGGCCATCTTCAAACTTGATTGATAACTATTGTTGTAAGATAACTCTGCATAAGGCAAATTGTCGTCCCAACTAGCTCCATAATCTAGCGCACAAGCTCTCAACATGTCCTCCAGAATCTAATTGACTCTCTCGGTCTATCCATCTGTCTGCGGATGAAAGGATGTACTGAACTCTAGCCTGGTACCCAAAGTTTCGTGCAACTGATTCCAGAACTTTGAGGTGAACTGGATTCCTCTATCTGATACAATGGTCCTCAGAACTCCATGCAGACATACGATCCTGGTCATATATATCTTCGCCAACTTAGCACTGGTATAAGTGGTCTTCACTGGGATGAAATGAGCTACCTTCATCAAACGATCGACTACAACCCATATCGAGTCATAGCCTGAATGAGTCCTGGGCGATCCCGTGATAAAATCCATGCCTAACTTATCCCACTTCCATTCGGGTATCGGCAATGGCTGTAGCAATCATGCTGGCTTCTGATGCTCTGCTTTTACTCTAACATACATCACAAACTGCTACATACTTTGCAATATCTTTCTTCATTCCTGTCCACTAGAAACTGTCCTTCAAATCCATATACATCTTGGTATTTCCTGGGTGAATCGAATACGGCGAACTATGGGCTTCTTGCAGAATCAACTTCCTGATCTCTGGATCATTAGGCACATAAACGCGGTCTTCAAACCATAAGGTATCGTGCTCATCCTCATGAAATCCCTTAGCTTTTCCTTTGCTCATCCTTTCCTTTATCTCGGCAATCTCCTTGTCAGTCTTCTGAGCATCTCTGATCTTATCCATCAAAGTAGACTGAATCTCCAATGCTGCTACATAGCCTCTCGGAACTATCTCCAAACATAGGTCGCGAAGATCCTCGGCTAACTCCTTGGGTAACTCTCCGGTCATGAGGGTGTTGACATGGCTCTTGCGGCTCAACGCATCAGCTACTACGTTAGCCTTTCCTGGATGATAGTGCAATCTCATATCATAATCCTTAATGAGCTCTAACGATCTCGTTTTCCTGAGATTCAACTCCTTCTGCGTGAAGATATACTTCAAACTCTTGTGATCCGTGTACACCTCACAATGGTTTCCGATGAGAAAATGTCTCCATGTCTTCAATGCATGCACTACAGTTGCTAACTCCAAATCATGTGTAGCATAGTTCAACTCATGGGGCTTAAGCTGTGGTGAGGCATAAGAAACAACTCTTCCCTCCTGCATAAGCACTTCTCCAAGTCCTCGACGAGAAGCGTCGCAATATACTTCATAATCCTTGCGTTGATCTCGCACAATCAACACTGGTGATGTAACCAAACGTTTCTTCAACTCCTGGAAACTGGCCTCACATTCCTCAGTCCATTTGAACTTGGTGTCCTTCTTCAACAACTCCATCATGGGTTTGGCAATCTTCGAGAAATTCTCAATGAATCTCCGGTAGTATCCTGCGAGTCCCAGAAAACTCCGGATCTCTCCAACTGACGTGGGTGCTTCCCAATTTGTCACTGTGACTACCTTGGTGGGGTCTACTGCTATTCCTTCTCCGGACATAACATGTCCGAGGAATCCAACTTCCTCCAACCAAAACTCACACTTGCTGAACTTGGCATACAACTGATGTTCTCTAAGCTTTCCAAGTACCAAACGCAAATGCTCCTTATGCTCCTCTTCATTCTTCGAGTAGACCAGAATATCATCAATGAACACCAAGACGAACTTATCCAAGAACTCCATAAACACCTTGTTCATCATGTTCATAAAATAGGCAGGTGCGTTAGTCAGACCAAATGACATAATGGTATACTCATATAGCCTGTACCTTGTGGTAAAAGCTGTCTTAGGTATATCCCGCTCTTGAATCTTCAACTGGTGGTATCTTGATCGTAGATCAATCTTGGAAAAATACCATAGCTCCTTGCAACTGATCAAAACGATCATTGATCATCGGCAGTGGGTACTTGTTCTTGATCGTTACTTCATTCAATCCATGATAATCAACAACCATCCTCAATGATCCATCCTTCTTCTCCACTAGAAGCACTGGTGATTCCCAAGGTGACGAACTTGGGCGAATATAGCCTTTATCCAGTAACTCCTTAATCTGCTTCTTAATTTCCTCCAAATCCTTGGCGGGCATCCTGTACGGTCTCTTAGATATTGGCCCTGTGCCTGGCAAAAGCTCAATCAAAAATTCAATGTCTCTATCTAGTGGCATGCCTGGCAACTCTTCCAGAAATACATCAGGAAAATCCTTCACCACTGGTACTTCCTCCTGTACAACTCCTGATAAGGAATTCACTTGAGTCCTCTTCGGCACATGCCGGAATACATACTTGATCCTTCTTCCTTCTGGGGTGGTAAGCAAAATTGACTTACTGGCGCATTCAATGTTCCCTCCATACTTCGATAACCAATCCATGCCTAATATCACATCCAGACCTTGCGACTCCAATACTATTAGGTCCGAGGGAAACTCATAGTTACCAATCCTTAATGATAACCGATCACATCATAGACTAGCCATATGCTCTGCTCCTGGCGTGGTTACTAACATGGGTGACCTAAGGGCTTGGGTTGGCAGTTTATACTTATCCACAAATCCCCTTAACATGTATGAATGCGATGCACCAGTATAAAAAAGAACGATTGCAGTAAATGACTTAACCAAAAACTTACCTATTACTGCATCTAGCTGCGCTTCAACCTCCTCCACGTTAACGTGGTTCACCTATCCCCTGTTTAAAGGGTTCGGCTTCTTCCCAGAGCTTCCATTGCCATTTCCATTCTTAGCTTCAGGACATTCATTGGCATAATGTCCGGTCTTCTGGCATTTGTAGCAAGTAATGTGGCTCAGATCCTTCTTGGCGGGCATTGCTGGGTTGGAAAGGTTCTGTCAGTTGCTTCATCCATTACCATTCCCATTCCTGGGACCACTATGGTTGTGCGAACTTCCTCCATTGTGATTGTGACCTCCATGGTTATGCTGGAACGGTCCTCCTGAGTTCGGGGTAAAACGAGGCTTCTACTGAGCTCCAGAATTATTCTTCCCTTGTCCATACTTCTTCTTGAGACTATCAATCTGCTGCTGCTTCCCTTCAATCATGAGAGCTCTATCTACCAACTCCTGGTAGTTGTTGAAGGTTGCCACCATCAACTGCATACTCAACTCGTCATTTAGTCCTTCCAGAAACTTCTCCTGCTTAGCTGCATCCGTAGCAACATCATCTGGGGCATAACGTGCTAATTTACTAAAATCATCCACATACTGGCCAACTGTACGTCCTCCTTGGCACAAGTTACGAAACTCACGCTTCTTCATGGCCATAGCTCCTGTTGAAACATGGGCGATACGGAAATCCTGCTGAAACTGGTCCCATGTGACAGTGTCGATGGGGTAACTGGATGTGAAATTCTCCCACCATGATGATGCGGGTCCATCAAGCTGATGTGCGGCAAACCGCACTCTTTCAGCATCTGTGCATCCTGCAGTGGTCAACTCCCTGCCAATCTTGCGGAGCCAATCATCTGCAACTATCGGCTCGGTGCTACTGGAGAACACCGGCGGATTAAGCCTCAAGAAACGGGCTAAGTGATCAACAGGTGGTGGTGGTGGTGGGTTGTTGTTATTGTTGTTGTTGTTGTTATTGTTTTTGTTTTTGTTGTTGTTTTTGTTGTTGTTGTTGTTGTTATTGTTGTTGTTTTTGTTGTTGTTGTTGTTGTTGTTATTGTTGTTGTTGTTGTTGTTGTTGTTGTTGTTGTTTTTGTTGTTGTTGTTGTTGTTGTTGTTGTTGTTGTTGTTGTTGTTGTTGTTGTTGTTGTTCCCCTTATTCTGATTCTGGACTAGTATCTGCATCAATGCATTCTGCTGCTGGATCAATTGAGTGAGCTCCGGTGGGAAAGCAAATCCATTGTCGCGTCTCGGAGGCATCTGAGGGTTTAGAAAAGATGAGAAAATAGAATAGAGATATATCTAGAGGGAAAACACTACCCATATGCACATGAGACAAACACAAACAATATCACTTAAATCAATTCAAACAAGGGCATACAACGGTCTATCTATCGTTACAAAAGTACTCGGACCATACTATATACATGGGGGAATACTACTACTGTTATGGTGGTCGACTACAAAAATTGATCGGTTGAAGACTCCATGATATCTGCTCCAACTTCATCAACAAAGTCATCATCGCTATCGTCAGGGTCTGAGTCGGCGTCGTCGATGATGATGTAGTTCTCCAGACAGGTTGAATCGTCGTCTTCTCCTCCTGGCGTGGGGTCTCCCATGAACACTCTGATCTTCTTTATCAGGTCGTCGTTCTTCTCCAATAGTTTTACGATTTCCTCCTCATATCCATCGCGTGTAGACTTGAGTTCTTCTTCCAGCTCCGTGATCCTGGTCATTGCCTTCTTCAGATCTATCATGCCTGCGCACATCTGGTTCTCCTGGCGACGAATGTGCTGATTTAACTCCTGGATCAAAGCTGAAATAGATCTATCCTTCCTAGTGCTGATCATCTCCCATTGCTCATTTCGGGGGCCACAAATCTGGTAGATAGTATCCTTAAGATCCTTGTGTTAAACTTCTCCAATGCGTCCCATGGTGATGTGGGCTGCCATGCTCTTTCCTAGACTCCAGGTTGGTGCATCAAAGGAAAACTCTATGGGCTCAGTGACTGGCATGAACGTCCTTCTAGGAACTTGAACTTGAATCATCCAACGCTCCTCTTCTGGTAAAGTGGCGATGTAGGTCCCGGTGAAGCTTGGTACCCCAATGTTCAGGTATCTAGTGACTTTCTTCAAGTGGCGTCCGAAGGGCGTATCTTCATCCGGCTGCGTGAACTTGTTCCTTACATCCGCCATCCTATAGAGTAGAAAAGGAGAGAGGTCAAAAATGAGAAGAGAGTAGTGATCTAGGGTTTTAGCTTAGTGGTCGTGTCCTACAGTCAGCGTGTGCTCTGATACCATCTTGTAGCGAGCAGACCTTAAACAGTCTGATCTCTGTGCCTCAGTGCCATCCATGGATCGGTAATGCTGACACACATAGTACTTGAAGGATTTATATCAGAGTAGTAATCACACACTTATTACATCGAATATCTCAAAAGAGAACTTATTACAATAAATATGGCTTAAGGCCATCTAAAAATGAATACAGCGGAAGGCTTGGAAGATAAAGTGAGTCCATCAACTCCAACGGCATCACTGAGTGAAAGATCACGACCTAAGGCACCTTACTTGTCGTCTGAAAAGTCTGCAACATGAACGTTGCAGCCCGAAAACGGGTCAGCACATGGAATATGCTGGCAATGTAACACATAGAGAGTAATGAACAGAATAATGTTACCACTACATACATATATGGCTGGTGGAAAGCTCTAAGGTTACAGTTTTGCATAAAGCCAATTTTTTCCTACAACAAAGGAATAAATTTTATTTAACTATCATGGTGGTTGTTAAACATTGAGAAGGTAATCCCCCTCTTAATCCCAATTAAGCATCATCATTAACCCAAACAAATTATATTAAGAGTGATGAGATTCACATGATAATCCAGAAACTAGATACTCAAAACGTCCATAACCGGGGACACGGCTAACCATGATTAGTTTGTACACTCTGCAGAGGTTTGCGCACTTTTCCCCAGAAGACTCGATCTCCTCCGTTTGGTTTCTCGCACTACATGGTGTTTGAGAAACGGATGACCGAGACATAGTCTTTTAGAAGCATTAACTATTTACTCTGGGTAGACAGTACCAACCTACATCCCCTACATTTGCTAGCCTACCACTGAAAAAGGTCACGCAACATACTCAACTATGCTAGAGCCCATAATAGCTTGTGGCTGCACACGGAAGTTTCTAGCATGAATAATCTTATGATCCCTTTGAGCCTAGGTGGCGGTCCATAGGAGAATCACACGGTACCCCGGGCTTTTCAAAAAAAATACAGGCAACACTGGGTTCCCCAGGTGCCTTAATCCACCCAGATGTGTATTAAAGTAGCCACCTTAGGTTAACCATTAATTAACAAAACTCACATCTGTCATGGATACACTCACACAATCCATGTCTACAAGCATAGCATAGCGATATAAGCAAACGTAGAAATAACTCCCAAAGGTTTGATAATAAACAGGACAATGGGTAATACCTCATCTACTTCCCAAAACCCACATATGAAATCAGAGCCTAATCATGCAATTGTTTGAGGATTGATCTAATGCAATAAAACTAGGTAGTAAAGAGGTATGATCAAAGTGTTACTTGCCTTGCTGATGATCCGTGAAACCTAGAGACTCGTAGTAGCACGCTTCGCACTCCGGGTACACTATCGCAAACAAACAAGCATACAATAAGCACTCAACTAGAAGCATGGGTAAAACTCAAATAAGAAATCTAACCAGAAAGTTCAACTTAAGAACTCCGGTTTGCAAAAAGAATCAAACCAAACGAAACAACGAAACTCAAACGGCGAAAGAAACAAGCTTCGTTTACTAATCTGGACTTACGTCAAATTTTACAGTAGCAAAATGATGTTTAAGTTGGTTAAACAGAATGAGGGTTTCGAGACGAAATTCTAGGTGCTTGAATCGCCTGATTCCGATAAACGAGCGAAAAGATAAACTAAAACGAAAATCAGGGTAGAAATCACGATTCTAAAATACTCACGGAAAACCCTGGAAAAGAAAAACTAACGAACAGGCTAACAAACGAACGTTCACTGTCTGTGGCTAAACGGTGAGCAGCGTTCGTTTAAAATGAACGAACGAGCAACGCTCACTAAATAAGTAAACCGAAAAAGAAACCGATCTATTAAAAAAAGAAACTAGCGATTAAATAAAAACCGGTCGGTTTTTACCTAAACCGGAAAAAACCGGCGGCACCGGATCGGATCGGATCGGGACAGCGGCTCCGACGAGGCGAGGTGAGGTGGGGCGCTGCGGGGCGGCGGCGTCGGCGGGGTGGTGCGGTGGCGGCGGGGAAGTGCGGCGACGGCGCGGGGCGTCGCTAGTGGCGGCGGCGGTGCGAGGCAGGCAGCGGCGCGGCGGCTGCGGCGCTGCTGCTGCTGCGGCTTGGGTGGCGATGTGGGGCAGGGGCGGCGACTTTTAAGAGGGGAAGGAGGCGGCGTCAGATTGGGGGAGGGGCAACCCGAGGCGGCGGCGGTCTCCCGGACTCCGACGGAGTCCGGTGCGGGCACGGGCGCGCGAGGGAGGCGGTGGCCGGCTGGGCCTTCGGCCCGGTCGGTCCGAAGCTATTTTTTTTAAATTATATTCCGCCGAAACTTAAATAAATCCTAGAAAAATAAATAAAAATCTAAAAATGCCAAAACAAATTTTCACCGTCTAAATAAAATATTTAGAACAAGATGAACCTTTTCTTGGCCCTAAAATGCAATTTTGAAAACATGCAATTTTTCTAATTCGAATAAAATTGCAATAAAATCCAAATAAAATAATAAAATTGATTTTAATATTTTTCCTCTAATATTTCATTTATTTTGGAGAAGCCATTCTATCTCCTCTCATATATTTTTATTTTAGAAATATTAGGAAAGAAAAAATACTTAAAACCAAATGATCCTCTTTTCAAAATTTGAGAAAACTCAAATATGAAAATAACGAAATCCCCAACTCTCTCCGTGGGTTCTTGAGTTGCGTAGAATTTCTAGGATCAAGCCAAAAATGCAATAAAATATGATATGCAATGATGATCTATTGTATAACATTCCAAATTGAAAATTTGGGATGTTACAAGAACTGCATATAAGAACCCTATGGGTATGTCTCCTTATAAAATGTTTTACGGAAAAGCTTATCACTTACCTCTCGAACTTGAACATAAGGCATATTGGGCTATTAAAGAGCTCAATTATGATTTCAAACTTGCCGGTGAGAAGAGGTTATTTGACATTAGCTCACTTGATGAATGTAGAACCCAGGCCTATGAGAAAGCCAAACTGTTTAAAGAAAAAGTTAAAAGATGGCATGACAAAAGGATACAAAAGCGTGAGTTTAACGTAGGTGATTATGTGTTGCTATTCAAATCTCGTTTAAGATTTTTTTTCAGGAAAACTTCTCTCTAAATGGGAAGGCCCTTACGTTATCGAGGAAGTCTATCGTTCCGGTGCCATAAAAATCAACAACTTCGAAGGCACAAATCCGAAGGTGGTGAACGGTCAAAGAATCAAACATTACATCTTAGGTAATCCTATAAATGTTGAAACTAATATTATTGAAACCGTGACCCCGGAGGAATACATAAGGGACACTTTCTAGAACGTTTCAGACTTCGAAAAGGAATAGGTATGTGGTATGGTAAGTAAACCGACTCTAAAATACTTCTAATAGCATTTTTTCTCCGTTTTGGAATATTTAAGAAAATAGGAAAATAAGAAATAGTCCGGGAAGGACACGAGGCGTCCACGAGGGTGGAGGGCACGCCCTACCCCCTGGGTGCGCCTCCCTGCCTCGTGGGCACCTCTTGTGCTCTCCGGACTCCTTTTTTTGCACGATACTTCTTTTGGTCGGTAAAAATTCATTATATAATATGCCAAAGGTTTTGACCACCGTATCACACAAAAATCTTTTGTCTTTGTTTCGAGCTGTTTTTCTGACAGATCTAGAGCACCATGACGTCTTGAAGCGCTCCCAAGGACAAGTTTTTCGAGAGGGTCATCAACCCCTATCTCACGGAGGTGCTGCATCATCCTCAAACCATTGAGATGCGTGAGGGGGTGCTGCCCATCCGCGATGTGGAGGGACCAAGGAGTACCGAAAGCGTGGAGACAAAGCTCGAAGCGATGGAACAACAAGTTTTCAAGTGCCAAGGGATGGTGGAGCGCGGACTTAACGCCAACCATATGATGATCGCGGAGTTCACCAACAACCACAAGCTGGACGCCAAGAACATTGGGGAGACCATCTTCAAGCTTCATGAGAAAATCGAGCACCTCCAAGCCCAGATCTATGACCTGCAAAACCAAAACTGTTAGTATGAATATAGATTCAAGAGGATGAGTTTGGTTGCAGATTTGAGGATCCCGGAGACTCGATGATCCTTCTATGATGGTGAGCCTATGCCATGGAAGACGGACGACAAGCCTACATCATCAACAACTCCTTCTTCACCACCTCCGAGGACATAATCACATGGGTATGGGTACTCCCCTTGGCAACTACAAAGCTTGGGGAGGTGCCCCGGTATTGTATCACCATCACACTCCTATCTTCGCCGTTTTACTTAGTTCGATCCTTTTGGTAATATCTTGATCTAGTAGAATAGAGTTTTGGTATGAATTAGTTTTGAGTTTTTCTTTGTGATCCCTCTATGTAATTGAGTCCGTGAGTTATACATAATAAAGATTAGTATTGAGTCAAGGGCTTTGCTTTCTTGCTATGATCTTAAGTACATAAAAGAGTAAAAAGAAATAAAAGAGATCATATTGATCTTATGGATAGTAATGACTTCATATATAGAGAGTATGAGGCTTAAAAGTTGTCGAGAGTTGACAAACATAGTTTTGGTCATTGATGCAATTAATAGGAAGTAATAAAGAAAGAGAGGTTTTCACATATAAATATACTATCTTGGACATCTTTTATGATTGTGAGCACTCATTAAAGTATGACATGCTAAAGAGTTGATGTTGGACAAGGAAGACAATGTAATGGGTTATGTTTTCTCACATCTCAGTTAAAGTATATTGTCATGGATCATTCAAACATGTTGAGGTTGCCTTTCCCCCTCATGCTAGCCAAATTCCTTGCACCAAGTGAGATACTACTTGTGCTTCAAATATCCTTAAACCCAGTTTTTGCCATGAGAGTCCACCATACCTACCTATGGATTGTGTAAGATCCTTCAAGTAAGTTATCATGTTGCATGCAATAAAAATTGCTTTCTAAATATGTATGACTTATTAGTGCGGAGAAAATAAGATTTATATGATCTTCTGATATGGAAGTAATAAAAGCGACGGACTGCATAATAAAGGTTCATATCACAAGTGGCAATATAAAGTGACGTTCTTTTGCATTAACATTTCGTGCATCCAACCCTAAAAGCACATGACAACCTCTGCTTCCCTCTGCGAAGGGCCTATGTTTTACTTTACGTCTTTTACTTTATGCAAGAGTCAAGGTGATCTTCACCTTTCCCT
>NC_041383.1:354579841-354724009 GCF_002162155.2 Triticum dicoccoides
GGTTGGGAGGCAACACAATAAGCCCCTATCTTTCTCTGTGTCCGATTAAAACTCCATAACCATAAGTATTGCGTGAGTGTTAGCAATTGTGAAAGACTAAATGATAGTTGAGTATGTGGACTTGCTGAAAAGCTCTTATGTTGACTCTTTCCTATGTTATGATAAATTGCAATTGCTTCAATGACTAAGATCATAGTTTGTTAGTTCTCAATGAAGTTTCTGAATCGTACTCGACATTGTGAATAGATTGTTACTTGAGCATAAGAAATCATATGACAATATATATATATATATATATATATATATATATATATGTATATATGTATATATATGTTGTTATAAGAATGATCATGATTCCCTCATGTCCGTATTTTATTTTTATCGACACCTCTATCTCTAAACATGTGGACATATTTTTCGATATTGGCTTCCGCTTGAGGACAAGCGAGGTCTAAGCTTGGGGGAGTTGATACGTCCATTTTGCATCATGCTTTTATATCAATATTTATTGCATTATGGACTGTTATTACACATTATGTCACAATACTTATGGCTATTCTCTCTTATTTTACAAGGTTTACATAAAGAGGGAGAATGCCGGCAGCTGGGATTCTGGACTGGAAAAGAAACTAATATTGGAGACCTATTCTGCACAGCTCCAAAAGTCCCGAAACTCCACGAAAGTCATTTTTGGAATTAATAATAAATATTCACTGTAAGAAATACTTGAGGGGGGCCACCCACCGTCCACGAGGGTGGGGGCACGCCCTACCCACCTAGGCGTGCCTCTGCCTTGTGGTCCACCTGGCAGCCCTCCGGTGGCCATCTTCTACTATATGAAGTCTTTTACCCTGGAAAAAAAATAAGCAAGCTTACAGGACGAAACTCTGCCGCCACGAGGCGGAACCTTGGTGGAAGCAATTGTAGGACCTCGAAGTATGTCTAGAGGGGGGGTGATTAGACTACTTGACCAATTGAAAACTTAACCTTTTCCCAATTTTAGACTTTGGCAGATTTTAGCTATCTTTGGACAAGTCAAGCAATCCTCACACAATTCAAGCAAGCATGCAAAGAGTATATGAGGAGCGGAAATTAAAGCATGCAACTTGCAAGAATGTAAAGGGAAGGGTTTGGAGGATTCAAACGCAATTGGAGACATGGATGTTTTTGTCGTGGTTCTGATAGGTGGTGCTATCATACATCCACGTTGATGGAGACTTCAACCCACGAAGGGTAACGGTTGCACGAGTCCACGGAGGGCTCCACCCACGAAGGGTCCACGAAGAAGCAACCTTGTATATCCCACCATGGCTGTCGCCCACGACGAACTCGCCTCACTAGCGGTAGATCTTCACGAAGTAGGCGATCTCCTTGCCCTTACAAACTCCTTGGTTCAACTCCACAATCTTGTCGGAGGCTCCCAAGTGACACCTAGCCAATCTAGGAGACACCACTCTCCAAGAAGTAACAAATGGTGCGTTGATGATGAACTCCTTGATCTTGTGCTTCAAATGATAGTCTCCCCAACACTCAACTCTCTCTCATAGGATTTGGATCTGGTGGAAAGAAGATTTCAGTGGAAAGCAACTTGGGGAAGGCTAGAGATCAAGATTCATATGGTAGGAATGGAATATCTTGGCCTCAACACATGAGTAGGTAGTTCTCTCTCAGAAATGTATGCTGGAAGTGTAGGTTCATTCTGATGGCTCTCTCCAAGAATGAAGAGGAGGTGGAGGGGTATATATAGCCTCCACACAAAATCCAACCATTACACACAATTTACCAAACTCGGTGGGACCGAATCAACAAACTCGGTCGGACCGATTTAGTAAACCTAGTGACCGTTAGGGTTTTCGATGGGACTGACATGCAACTCGGTAGGACCGATATGGTTAGGGTTAGGGCAAAACATAATCTCGGTGAGACCAATTACGCAAACTCGGTGAGACCGATTTTGGTAATTAGCTAACCAGAGAGTTGGTTAGGTAAACTCGGTGGGACCGATTTGCTCTTTTCGGTGAGACCGGAATGTTACGAAAGGGAAACGGAGAGTTTACATTGCAATCTTGGTGGGACCGATCGCTCACTTTGGTTAAACCGAAACGTTGCGAAGGGAAACAGAGAGATTACAATCCCATCTCGGTGAGACCGAGATCCCTATCGGTGAGACCGATTTGCCTAGGGTTTGTGGTAGTGGCTATGACATTTGAACTCGGTGGCGCCGGATAGAAAGAATCGGTATGACCGATTTTTACTTTGGGTTTAGGTCATATGTGGATGTGAGAAAGTAGTTGAGGGTTTTTGGAGCATATCACTAAGCACTTGAAGCAAGAGGCTCATTAAGCAACACCTCATCCCTCCTTGATAGTATTGGCTTTTCCTATAGACTCAATGTGATCTTGGATCACTAAAATGTAAAATGTAGAGTCTTGAGCTTTTGAGCTTGAGCCCATCCTTTGTCTTTAATATTTTGAGGCATCCACTTTCATCGTCCATGCCATGCCATTCATTGAGCTTTCCTGAAATATTTGTCTTGGAATAGCATTAGCTCAATGAGCTATATGTTGTTATGAATTACCAGAACCACCTAGGGATAGTTGCACTTTCAATCTCCCCCTTTTTGGTAATTGATGACAACATATAGATCAAAGCTTCGACAATTGATAATAAGATTGAAAAACATCGTCGCTTTGAGAAGTATGTGATAAGAAAGAGCTCCCCCTAAATTTGTGCATAGTTTAAGATTTGCTTTGGACTGCAAATGCACAAGGAATTAGGCTCATGGGTTACTCTTCCATGTCACATACATCTTGGTGGAGCGCTCAAAATAATAAAGATTGAATACATGCACTCATCACCAAGCAAAGTGAATGATCATATAAGGATAAGTAAGATAATATCACCTAACAAGCATAAGTGTAGCTTATGATCAAACACATGTTCATCAATGTCTCACAGATAATGGCATAGTATCTCAAGCAATCAAAAGCAAACAAAGTTCAACCAAGAAGACAAGAGAGAACAAAAGCAAACTCTCTCTCTCGAAGCCTATGATCTAACTCTCTCTCTCGAAGCCTATGATCTATACATTTTTCTCCCCCTTTGGCAACAAGTTACCAAAAAGTTCCTTGAAAATGCATAGTACTATATCGTCTCTCAGGCTTGGTCTTCAGTTGGTGGTGTAGAGATGGCTCCTTGGACGAAAGCTTCAGTTGATGTGGATGCAGCTGAAGGAGTTGGTGCTGGAGCTGTAGCTGGTGCAGATGAAGTGACTCTGGTGTCTGCCACTGGTACTGCAGTTGATCTCTGAGCTCGAGGCACTCTGGCAAATGCATCAGTAGTTGTCCTGCCCTTCCTCTCCTGCATGTCATCCTATAGCTGCTCCACAACTCACTGAATCTCACTTACTTTGACATCTAAATCATAGAATTTTTGTTCCATGATTCTTTCCAGGCTCTCCTGGTTTTGAGTTAAGGTGGCCAACCCCTTCTCAATCCTCAGAGTTGATGCTATCAAGTAACCAAGCTGCTCATGCTTGTTCTTCAAAAAGTACTTAGATGCCTCCTCTTGAGTTGGCATCTTGGCAGCATTCTCTTTCTTTGCTTTTTCCTTCTTCTCTTGAGCTTGAACAACAGCCTCATCTTCTGACTCAATAGGAAACTTCATGGTTTCTCCAGTGGCAACCTTCCTGGGTTTAGAAGTGGGAATCCTTCTTGCAGGTGCCTTCTTCTGCACAACTGGCTTAGTGGCTGCAGCTGACCCATATTGTTTCTTGACCACCTTCTTCTTGGAAGTGGCCTCATCCTCTTCTGCCACATAATCCTCATCCTCAGAGTCTGAGGTTCTTTTGTTCCTTGTCCTGGTGGCAGCTTTGGGCAAATTGCTGGGAGTGCTTCTGCTGCCATCATCTGAAGTGCTAGAGGGACTAGTGCCCTCACTCATGTGAATCTGCTCTTCTTCCCTGTTCTGACTATCACTTTGGTCTGACATGCTGCAAACACTGACTGCTGACCCTGTGAATAGTTATAGATGAAATAGAATGGATGAACATCACAAAATGCAGAGATTTTTGCAAAAGAATGATTCAAAAACTTAGTTTTAGTTTTCCACAGAAAGCATTTCAGATCAACCGATTTTCAAACTCGGTGATACCGAAGCAGTTTTGGAACCTAAACTAGTGATCACGATCAGACCGAGTCACAGTTCGGTGGCACCGAGACTGCTAGGGTTTCACAAAGTTCTAAAATCGGTCACACCAATTAGCAATTCTCGGTCAGACCGAGAGTTACTAGTGCAATGGCGTTAGCCGAATCGGTGGGACCAAGTTTTTCAACTCGGTGGGTCCGAGATGGTTTCGGCGGAAACCTAACCCTAAATTTTCAAATCGCATATATTCTAAGGATTGTTTTGACTGGATAGAGGTGTTTCAATCGTAGCAAGAATCATAATGAACACAATGTGATGAGAATCAGACAAGGATAGCACTGTGATCGAGTTCATACCCTAGTTTGGTGATGAACTCGCTAGGGCGGCAACGGCGGAGATGAAATCCGTTGACGGCGGGGGAGACCAGCGACAGGAGGCGGCTGGCGACGAAGTCGACGATCCGGAGACCTAGAAGGCAGAGCGAGCTATGCGCGGGCGAAGAGGTTTGGAGAAAGTTTTCCAAATTTTTGCCCGTGTGAATATATAGCCCGACCTGTCGGTGTGACCGAGTGGAACGACTCGGTGGCACCGAGAGGCATAACTGTTGACAGTTACCGCAACTCGGTGTGACCAAAAAGTTCAAATCGGTTGCACCGAGATTGAAAACCTAGATCGACTTAGTGATCTCGATATGACCGAAATGGAAGAATCGGTCAGACCAAAAAGCACAAAGAAGTTTTGGAAGTTTAAGTCTATTACGAACCAGGGACTCTGAATGCTCCTCACACAGAGTAGTTTGAATCTGACTTGATCAATTTTTTGTGATGTAGCATGAATAGAGTTTGAGACGAGAAAAGCATAGATAGCTAGAGAAGGTTCTTAGGCATTCTTGTCCATCCACTTGGCAAAAGAAAAAGAAACCAATCAATCAAAACAACAAGTGGATGTCCTCTAATGAGTAAAATATGCAACCAACATGCTCACACAATAAAATGGCAAATGAAATATGTGGCAAATCATGCACAACCAATTCTAGCATCTATCAAACAATTGGCGATGACTAGGTCATCTATATATGAGTATATTGACTTAGGAGTCAAATGAGAACATTTGATCATAGGTCATACTCATTGTTTAAGATCAAGTGGGGTTACCACTTTTACATAATGCATTGATGTGTTCACATCATTAGAGTTTCTTTGACTCAATTCTTAGAGTTAAGCTCACCCTAGATGTGAGATCCCCCCTTAGAGGGATGAACTAACCTTGGGTTTTGTCGATGATGACTTCATATAGGTGTTGAAGATGTGGATGCTCAATGTTGATGTAGATCATTTGGAGCAATCCTTTGGAGTGAGTTGCACTTTCAATACCTACATGGGTTAGTCCCACAAGGAACAAACAGGAATATCCATAGACATAGAGTGATGCACACACAAGATGATGTCCATTAAAACATTAGGTTACCATGTCCCTTGCCTTACCAACATGAGGGTTTGTGACTCCTTGAACTAGTGCAAGATATGGAAGTTTATTGCACTTGTCCTTGCCATAATGATATGAGTGAAGAATGTTGGCGGAGTCACCCTCAAGAATTCTCTAGTTCTTCTTCTTGGGGTATTGATCTTCTTCCCACTCAACTCCATTGGCATTGAACTTTCGTTCAAAACCAACACCTTGATTCTTCCGGTGCCTTCCTTGCTTGCGTACAATTTCCTCGAATTGCTTACTTCCGGCAAGGCTCTTGTATACACCCTTCTCTATAATTCCCTTCAATAAGCTATTTTCTTGCTCAAGTGTAACTTGGCTAAGAGAATCATTAGTGGAATCAAGAGAACTACTAGAAGCAACAATATTGGATTTGGCATTATTATTGTTACTACTAGAAGAAGAATCTTTCTTGTTCGTGTTACTAGACTTGACTTGAGGCATGTAAGTAGATAAGAGTAAATGCTTGGCAATGTAAGAAGAACTTTTCTTACAGAGATCATCATTGATTTCCTTTAGGAACTCATGCTCTTGCTCGAGATTGAGCTTTTCGAAGCTTAAATTCTCATGAGCCCTTAAAAGTTCTCGATGATCTTTGAAGATAGTTTCATGAGCTAACTTAAGAGTGTTTAGTTCTTTAGTTAGAAGCTCAATCTTCTCCTTATCATTGTCATTCATTTTATCTTGATTAGCATGATTAATTGACGTTTCGTCATAGTATTCATCACTAGAGTTGTTAATAAGTAAATCATCATCAACTAACAAGTCATCTTCATCACTATTAAAATCAACATACTCGGGGTGTGTTACATTAGGACCTTTGGCCATGAAGCATCTTCCAATTCCTTCATTTGGTGAATCAAATATGTCGTAGGAGTTGGTTGACACAAGTGCTAGACCGGTAACACCTTCATCTTGAGTATATTCGGAGTCGGAGTGATAGGTTCTCTCGGAGTGATTGTCGGAGTCGAAGCCGGATACCCATTCACCAACATGAGCTTGATGTCTTTGTTTTGTGTAGATCTTTGATGACTTGTCCTTCCTTTTAGAATCCTTGCTTCTCCGTGAGGGTCTTCGTTCATAACGATCATCTCTACTCCTCCTCTCTCTTGGTGGTGATTCTTCTCTTCTACTTCTTCTTTTTGGAGAATCTTCTCTTCTTTTGTAGGGTGTCGTACACTCATTGGAATAGTGTCCGGGTCTCCCACAATTGTAGCAATTGCGCTCTCGACTAGAAGATCTTTTGTCATTGTAGGACCTTGACTTAGAGCTTCTTTCCTTGCTTCTACTCTTGTAGAATTTGTTGAAGTTCTTCACCATTAAGCTCAATTCTTCATTGAAGGTTTGTTTCTCACTTGATGATGTGGGGGCTTCACATGAGGCTTTGTAAGCACCACTTGACTTGTTGTGAAGTTCCTCCTTATCCTTGAGTGACATCTCATGAGCAACAATTCTTCCAATGACTTCCGTTGGCTTGAGATCTTTGTAATTTGGCATCATTTGGATCAATGTGCACACGGTATCATACTTTCCATCCAATGCTCTTAGGATCTTCTTGATGATGAATCTGTCGTTCATCTCTTCACTTCCTAAGCTGGCAATCTCATTTGTGATAAGAGCAAGCCTAGAGTACATTTCAGCGACACCTTCACCATCCTTCATTTTGAACTTGTCAAGCTGACTTTGGAGCACATCCAACTTGGATTCCTTGACGGAGTCGGTACCTTCATGCATATCAATCAAAGTATCCCAAATTTCCTTTGCATTCTCAAGATGGCTGATTTTGTTGAATTCTTCGGGGCACAAGCCATTGAAGAGGATATCACAAGCTTGAGCGTTGTATTGCAGCATCTTCAATTCATCCGCACTAGCTTCACGGTTCGGCTCTCTCCCATCAAAGAATTCACCTTGCAAGCCAATACACACAATAGCCCAAATGGCGGGGTTATGTCCGAGAATATGCATTTTCATCTTATGCTTGCAACTAGCAAAATTAGTGACATCAAAGTAAGGACCTCTACGGTGATAATTACCCTCGCTAGACGCCATACTCTCCTAGGTTGTGAAACCAAGGCTATGACCACCAAAAGCTATGGAAATCAAAGCAAATGGAGACCAAAGCTCTGATACCACGTGTAGGACCTTGAAGTATGTCTAGAGGGGGGGGTGATTAGACTACTTGACCAATTAAAAACTTAACCTTTTCCCAATTTTAGACTTTGGCAGATTTTAGCTATCTTTGGACAAGTCAAGCAATCTTCACACAATTCAAGCAAGCATGCAAAGAGTATATAAGCAGCGGAAATTAAAGCATGCAACTTGCAAGAATGTAACGGAAAGGGTTTGGAGGATTCAAACGCAATTGGAGACACGGATGTTTTTGTCGTGGTTCCGATAGGTGGTGCTATCGTACATCCACATTGATGGAGACTTCAACCCACGAAGGGTAACGGTTGCGCGAGTACACGGAGGGCTCCACCCACGAAGGGTCCATGAAGAAGCAACCTTGTCTATCCCACCATGGCCGTCTCCCACGAAGGACTTGCCTTACTAGCGGTGGATCTTCACGAAGTAGGCGATCTCCTTGCCCTTACAAACTCCTTGGTTCAACTCCACAATCTTGTCGGAGGCTCCCAAGTGACACCTAGCCAATCTAGGAGACACCACTCTCCAAGAAGTAACAAATGGTGCGTTGATGATGAACTCCTTGCTCTTGTGCTTCAAATGATAGTCTCCCCAACACTCAACTCTCTCTCATAGGATTTGGATCTAGTGGAAAGAAGACTTGAGTAGAAAGCAACTTGGTGAAGGCTAGAGATCAAGATTCATATGGTAGGAATGGAATATCTTGGCCTCAACACATGAGTAGGTGGTTCTCTCTCAGAAACAACAAGTTGGAAGTGTAGGTTCGTTCTGATCGCTCTCTCCATGACTGAAGAGGAGGTGGAGGGGTATATATAGCCTCCACACAAAATCTAACCGTTACACACAACTTGCCAAACTCGGTGGGACCGAATTGGTAAACTCGGTCGGACCGATTCGACAAATCTAGTGACCGTTAGGATTTTCGGTGGGACCGACATGCAACTCGGTAGGACCGATATGGTTAGGGTTTAGGGCTTAACGTAATCTCGGTGAGACTGATTACACAAACTCGGTGGGATCGATTTTGGTAATAAGCTAACCAGAGAGTTGGTCAGGCAAACTCGGTTTGACCGATTACACAAACTCGATGGGACCGATTTTGGTAATAAGCTAACCAGAGAGTTTGCATTTGTAATCTCGGTAGTACCGATTACTCAAACTCGGTGAGACCGATTTTGGTAATGGCCATACACAGAGAGATTACAATCCCATCTCGGTGAGACCGAGATCCCTACCGATTTGCCTAGGGTTTGTGGCAGTGGCTATGACATCTGAACTCGGTGGCGCTGGGAGTTGGCTTTTCCTATAGACTCTTGTAGGGGCGGCCGGCGGAGACGACAAGGTGATGGCCAACTGGCTCCCCATGGCCCTTGTAGGGGCGCCGCGCGCCTGGCTTCTCAACCTGCCGAAGTCCTCTGTGGCTTCCTAGGAGGAGCTCACTACTAAGGAAAACCTTATACACAGAATCTTAGCAGCAATGCGGCACAAAAAGAAGCGCTACTGCTAATTAGCAGTAGCGCGGGTACAAAACAGTCGCTACTGATACAAATTTAGCATTAGCGCGTGCGGGCGAAACTGCGCTGCTACAAAAATTGACTGACAGTACCCACCAACCTAAGTTTAGCAGCAGTGCGGTGTCACGACATGCGCTACTGCTAATCCAATAGTAGTAGCGCGCTTTTTACTCCGGTCGCTGCTGCTAATTTTGAAATTGGCCACATGGTTGGCCCTGCTTAGCAGTAGCACGTGTGTGTAAAGCGCGCTGCTGCTATGCTCTTATCAATAGCACGTTTTGCCTCCCGCGCTACTGCTAAGATGCAACACAACACCACCTTTTTCCCCTCCCCATCCTCCCCTCCCCCATCTCCTCTCTTTCCTTTCCCCTACCTCCCACATCCTCTCTCTCTCTCACTTTTCTTCTTCCTCAGTACTTCTCCCCCATTACTCTCCCTCTTCTACCTACCTTTCTCTCTCTTCATTACTCCTAGCTAACTACACCACCTCCATCAATACATCTCCTTTCTATTTTTCCTCCCCCCTCCACTAGTTGAAGTTGTCTCCTCCCAAATTAGCTAGCTAGGTAGATGTAGCATTTAGTTAAGTGACCTATTTGCCCCCTAACTAGATCTATGTTTGTCAAGAAGAGCTTTGTGCACTTTTGATCTCCCTACACCATCATCTCCACCGTGTGCTCGATCTCAAGATAGAGGTGATTAAAATTTCATGCTTTTGCAAAATGGAAATATGTGTATGTGTGTGTGATATGATAATTGGGTCATATGATGGAAATTGTGTGTGTGGCATGAGTTAACGCCGAATTGTGCTTTTGAGTTGCCTATGTTTTGCCGAAATGTCGATTTATTTCTGTTTCGGCGAATTCCGGGCAAACTCTAGATCTATATGTCCTATTTTTAGGGAAGGTCGTGCCGAATTTTTGTATGACTTTGATGCATGCACGCATTTTTATAATCAATTTATTTATTATTACCTTGCAGACATTCATGATGGTAAGTGGAACGATGGTTGACAGGTGGTTGCGGTCGGCGGTGCAGGACATGAAAGAAAATAACCTGATAGAGGTATTATGTCCGTGTCGAAAATGCAATGGAATAGTTTGGCTCGACCCCTATGACGATGGTCGCGTCAAAGCGCACCTACTCATGACTAGTTTCATGGATGGCTATACTTGGTGGATAATTGAAGATGAGGATGACGATGTTGAGGACGCCGACGAGGCAGGCAATGATGACACGGGTCAAGACAAAGAGATGATCGATAATGGCGGCGGGGAAAAGGCCGGACATGGCGGGAGAAGGGGCCGGACATGGTGGAGGAGAATGGGCCGGGCATGGCGGAGGAGAGAACGTGGAATCCACGCAACAGAGTTCGTCGGTACTAAGTTCAATCATGCGGGACCCTCATGTTCAAGCACTGCTTTGCAAGCACACGAGTACTGAGAGAGCTGCTTCTAGAGAGGAGGCTAAGCTGCAGCAACTGGTGGTAGACTCGAACACTCCATTGTATGATGGTTGCAATCCTGAGGTGACCTGCTTAATTTTCACGCTCCAACTCCTGAAGACGAAGGCTAACACTAGCCTCGATGAGCATCTCAAGTACCTAAAGTATGTTCTTCCCGCGGGGAATCTATGTCCTCCTAGTGTTGATGAGGCCAAGAAGATCGTGTGCCCTCTTGATCTGTCGCACGTTAGATACCATGCATGCATCAACGATTGCATAATTTACCGAAAGGAGCACGCGGAAGAAACAAGTTGTCCAGTGTGCAATGCTTCTTGATGATGAACTCCTTGCTCTTGTGTTTCAAATGATAGTCTCCCCAACACTCAACTCTCTCTCATAGGATTTGGATCTGTTGGAAAGAATATTTGAGAGGAAAGCAACTTGGGGAAGGCTAGAGATCAAGATTCATATGGTAGGAATGGAATATCTTGGCCACAACACATGAGTAGGTAGTTCTCTCTCAGAAAATGTATGTTGGAAGTGTAGGTTCGTTCTGATGGCTCTCTCCACGAATGAAGAGGAGGTGGAGTGGTATATATAGCCTCCACAAAAAATCCAACCGTTACACACTATTTACCAAACTCGGTGGGACCGAATCAACAAACTCGGTCAGACCGATTTAGTAAACCTAGTGACCGTTAGGGTATTCGATGGGACCGACATGCAACTCGGTACGACCGATATGGTTAGGGTTAGGGCATAAGTAATATCGGTGAGACCGATTACACAAACTCAGTGAGAGTGATTTTGGTAATTAGCTAACCAGAGAGTTGGTCAGGTAAACTCGCTGGGACCGATTCGCTATTTTTGGTGAGACCGAAATGTTACGAAAGGGAAACATAGAGTTTACATTGCAATGTCGCTGGGACCGATCGCTCACTTCGGTTAGACCAAAACGTTATGAAGGGAAACAGAGAGATTGCAATCCCATCTCGGTGAGACCAAGATCCCTATCGGTGAGACCGATTTGCCTAGGGTTTCTGGCAGTGGCTATGACATTTGAACTCGGTGGCGCCGGATAGAAAGAATCGGTATGACCGATTTTGACTTTGGGTTTAGGTCATATGTGGATGTGAGAAAGTAGTTGAGGGTTTTTGGAGCATATCACTAAGCACTTGAAGCAAGAGGCTCATTAAGCAACACCTCATCCCTCCTTGATAGTATTGGCTTTTCCTATAGACTCAATGTGATCTTGGATCACTAAAATGTAAAATGTAGAGTCTTGAGCTTTTGAGCTTGAGCCAATCCTTTGTCTTTAATATTTTTAGGGATCCACTTTCATCATCCATGCCATGCCATTCATTGAGCTTTCCTGAAATATTTGTCTTGGAATAGCATTAGCTCAATGAGCTATATGTTGTTATGAATTACCAAAACCACCTAGGGATAGTTGCAGTTTCACCAATCTAGGGCTCCGGCGGAGCTGTTCTGCCGGGGAAACTTCCCTCCGGGAGGGGGAAATCATCACCATCGTCATCACCAACGATCCTCTCATCGGGAGGGGGTCAATCTCCATCAACATCTTCACCAGCACCATCTCCTCTCAAACCCTAGTTCATCTCTTGTATCCAATCTTTGTATCCAAACCTCAGATTGGTACATGTGGGTTGCTAGTAGTGTTGATTACTCCTTGTTGATGCTAGTTGGTTTATTCAGTGGAAGATCATATGTTCATATCCTTAATGCATATTAATACTCCTCTAATTATGAACATGAATATGCTTTGTGAGTAGTTACGTTTGTTCCTGAGGACATGGGTGAAGTCTTGCTATTAGTAGTCGTGTGAATTTGGTATTTGTTCGATATTTTGATGAGATGTATGTTGTCTCTCCTCTAGTGGTGTTATGTGAATGTTGACTACATGACACTTCACCATTGTTTGGGCCTAGAGGAAGGCATTGGGAAGTAATAAGTAGATGATGGGTTGCTAGAGTGACAGAAGCTTAAACCCTAGTTTATGCGTTGCTTCGTAAGGGGCTGATTTGGAACCATATGTTCCATGCCGTGGTTAGGTTTACCTTAATACTTCTTTTGTAGTTGCAGATGCTTGCAATAGGGGTTAATCATAAGTGGAATGCTTGTCCAAGAAAGGGCAATACCCAAGCACCGGTCCACCCACATATCAAATTATCAAAGTAATGAACGTGAATCATATGAGCATGATGAAAACTAGCTTGACGATAATACCCACGTGTCCTCGGGAGCGCTTTTCTCATTATAAGAACTTGTCTAGGCTTGTCCTTTGCTACAAAAAGGATTGGGCCACCTTGCTGCACCTTATTAACTTTCATTGCTTGTTACCCGTTACAAATTATCTTATCAAAAAACTACCGGTTACCTACAATTTCAGTGCTTGCAGAGAATACCTTACTGAAAACCGCTTGTCATTTCCTTCTGCTCCTCATTGGGTTCGACACTATTACTTATCGAAAGGACAATGATAGATCCCCTACACTTGTGGGTCATTAGCGCCCTGGTGGGGCGCCAGCCCCCATAGCCCCACTGGCTTCGTAGGTGCCGATACCCGATGTTGTTGCTGAGGTACCTGAGGCTCAGGAGCCCCTAGTCTCCCGAGCCATGGCTATGCTGCCGCCTCCTCGTTCTGCTGCGCTGCTAGTTCCAGGTCCTTCTGCCTCCTCCGATGTCTTGGATCGCGCCCTTTCCGAGATGGCCCAGCTGCGAGAAGACCTCCAAGGCACCGACTCCCATCTGGTAGTCGGGCGCCTGGAGCTGGTCTCCGGTTGGCTTCATTCTGACACCTCTATCCGAGCGGCGCTGAGGTGGGTCATGGCAGCCTCTGAGGAGGAGAAGCAGGCCGCCGCCCAGGCCACAGCCGCTCACGAGGCAGCACTAAAGGATGCCGCAGTCACCCAGGACCGCTGCAAGGCACTGGAGGCCGAGCTGAAGGATCTGCGCGACAAGCACGCCGAAGAAGCTCGTGGCCGCTAGGTGGAGGAGGAGAGGATGAAGGCTCGGGAGTTTGCCGTCAGGGAACGCGATGCCGAGCTAACGCGGTTAGCGGAGGCGCAGACCACTGAGCGCGGCCGGCTGGAAGCGCTGGAGCAGAAGGTGAGGGCGGAGAAGGCCGAGCTGGACGCCAAGGGGAAGGTCCTGGCCGAGGACCGCGCAGCCTTCGCACTCCTCGAGGAGGGGTCTAGCGTGGCGCTGAAGGTACTCTATGAGAAGGGCCTGGAGAAGCCGCTGGTTACCGACGAGGACGGCCCCGCCTAGCTGATTCCTTACTTGGTCGAGGTGCTTGAGGAAGTCATGAGCAGCGTCAGCCCCATGGCAGAGGTAGAAGCTCGCGTCCTTTCTTCCACAGCGTTGACGCGTGTCTTCAGCCACCTCCACCTTTGTGACCCTGATGCCAATCTTGACGAGCTGCTGGAGCCCATGGACAACGAGTGCTTCACCTCTGCTGCTGAAGCCGTGAAGAGCCAGGTGGAGGCCTCGCCGGGGAAGTTCCGCCCCTTCGCTCCTGCACCCACGGCAGGCGGTGCTGCTGATCCTGTGACCTTCGAAGGTGGTACAGGTGAAGGCAATACCACCAGGGAGTGGAGTCCCTGGTGGGCGACGGCGATGTCCAAGGGTGACGGCTTCTTTCCTGCTTAATTCCTGCAATGTGCACCATGCCTCATGGAGGCGTTTAAACTTGCGTCTGGTATTGTGAAGACAATTATGGTTTGTAATATTTGCTTTGAGATTTTGCGGTTTCCTTCCTATTTTCTTTACGTTCTACGTCGGCAGAGCCCGGCCCCGCACATACCTCAACCGCCGTTAGCCCCAACCAGATCACCAGGACGGGACCAAGGAGTGAGGGGCTACGTGACTAGTTATGCTCCTGAGTCGCGATGCTCAGGAGTCCCGCTTGACACGCAAATAACAAATAGGGAGGGGACGTAGGAGTAGATCTGGCGTTCTACGTCGGCAGAGCCCAGCCCCGCGCATACCTCAACCGCTGTTGGCCCCGACCGGATCATCAGGACGGGACCAAGGAGTGAGGAGCTACATGACCAGTTAGGCTCCTGAGCCGCGATGCTCAGGAGTCCCCCTTGACGTTCAAACGACCTTCATACCTTGGCTCGGGGAGGGGCGCGCGACGACCAGGTCCGGAGGACCAGGCCGGGTGGCGTACGCTCGGGCGTGACCCGGGCGTAGCCCCCGTGCCAAGCCCCCTCGCGCGACGCTCCTGAGGGGAGGTGTTGCGATGAGGCTAGACACTGAGCTCTGGGCTCCCTGAGGTTGATACGACCGCGGGGCCGCCCTCAGTTGTTTATCACCAGCATGGAGCATAGCGCTTCCGTATGTGTATGGGCATAGCCACTCCTCGGCAGTGTCGTCAGCCAGCGCGGAGCATGGTGCTTCCACTGGTACGTCGGAGGGGGGCTCCCTCTGAGGAGAGCCCCCGGGGCGTCTACAACCCCGCCCTGACACGTGGCTTGCACGGCAGGGCTAGACAAGGTGTATCTAGGCACTCGTGAGCCAACACGGGACTCACGGGGCCCTACCTCAAGGCGGGTTGCGCCTGGTCTTGGATCTTTGACAGTTGTGTGTTCCTGCGAGATGGTTAGGTACAAATGCTCTGCGTGCTCAGGTCCCGCCCGTCGAGCGAGCTTAGCCGCCACTGGTATGCCAGGTCGCGATGCCGTGGTCAAGGCCAGGGGGTGAGGGCTGGAGAGCCAGTAAGAGCTCCTGAGTCGCGATGCTCAGGAGCCCCCCTTTTAACGCGCAAGCGAATTGCATGAGAGAGGGGTGGACCCGTGGTAGGTGGCAGGTGATAATCACAGGTGGATTAGGCATGAAAGGCAAATCAGCTTAGGCAAATGCAGAATGGATACATGCCACTGGGTCAGACCCAAGCAGCTTGGGGATGATGCAGCCCGAGGGGCGCCCCCAGCAAGGTAAGCTAAAAACATAAAAGAGATACATGCTGCAGGGACGGACCCACGCGGCCTGGGAATGATGCAGCCTTGAGGGCGCTCCCAGCTGAAATGAACTTGGGGGATGTCGCCTGGTTCTGTTGTAGAGGGGGTGTTGAGGCAGCTGAAGATGCGCGGTGAAGTGGCCGACCCTCACGAGCCACCGGGGCCCTGAGCCTCAGGAGCACTGGGATCCAGGTGGTTCCTTGAGGACCATCTCCATCTCTGCTAGGACCGCGTGGTGCCTGGCCCTCCTGAGCCACCAGGATGCTCTGCAAGTGACGCTGGTAGGTGACAGCCGCATTCGGCAGGCCGAAAGGCATGCATACGTAGCTATGCGGTGGACCCTTGCAGCGTCCCACGCGCGAAGGCCAGAAGCGCTCCTGAGATGCGGCTCTGTTGAGCCCTGGGACGTCGACGCAGACATGCAGCCCACCATCCTCGCCTACATGGGGAGCCGCACCGGGTAGGCGGCGGTCACCGCGCACGGCCCTTGCTTCCTGAAGCTCTACAGTGGTCTTGGCAGTGAACTCCTGAACGTTGGGCTTTCCACGCCATGGGCCTTCCTGAGGGAAACGTGCCGCGAAGCACGCCTCCAAGTGGTGCCCGAGCGCCTCCCTCGTGTTGTTGGCAAGGTCTGAGGCCCTCCAGAAGAGAGCCCCCGAGCCCTGACCGAGGAGGGCGCCCGACGCGCCTTCCTATGCGATGGAAGGAGGCGCCCCGAGCATGGGCGCTGATCCTGACGCGCCTCCACCCAAGGTGCCGACCTCCTAAGGCCTTGTGCGGAGCGGTTGCTTCTTATTTTTGGGCATGGCCTTAGGAGGGTTCTCGACCTTGCTGTCCGGGTCCTTGATTGATGCAGCTTGGAAGGCATGCTCGAGGGAGCACACCACATCTCTCTCTTCGCAGGGGACCGTGATGATTCCGCCGCTTCCTGGAACTTGAGGACGTTGTAGCCGTGGTGGGTCACCACCATGAACTTGGCCAGAGCTGGATACCCGAGGATGGCATTGTACGGCAGGTGGATGTGGGCGACGTTGAAGTCGATGAGCTCGATGTGGTAGTTGTCGCGCTGTCCGAAGGTGACAGGGAGGCGGACCTACCCTATCGGGGTGGTTGAACCGTCGGTAACTCCTGAGAAAGGCTTGGTAGGCTGGAGCTGATCGTATGGCACTTGAAGGCTGTCGAACATCTCAATGGACAAGACGTTAAGCCCTGCGCCGCCATCGATGAGGGTCCTGGTGACTTGCACATTGCTGATGATTGGGGACCACAGCATCGGGAGGATGCCAACAGTAGCAGCGCACTTGAGTTGACCTGCCGAGCTGAAGGTGATGGCGCACTTGGACCACCTGAGCGGGCGCATAGCCTCGAGCCTTAGGAGGACTGCGTTCACCTCGCGAGCAAACTGCTTGAAGATGCGCTGAGAGGCTGGGGCCTGAGCTCCGCCCAAGATGCAAGCGATAGCACGTGGCTCTTGGAAGCCCCCAGCCCCCTTGACCTGGTGATGGTCGTCATTCCTTCTTGGCGGCGGCGGCAGCGGAGGAAGGCCTGCGTTACCCTGTGGGTGGTCCTCGCGAGGCTGATCCCTCCAGGCACCCTCGCGAGGCTAGTCCTGCCAGCGATCCTCACGAGGTTGGTCACGCCACTCCTGGCGAGGGCCACGGTCGTCACATCATCCTCCACCACGTCCACCTCCTCGGCCATAGCCCCGGTCGTTGCGCTCGGGGCGTAGACCGAAGCGTCCTTCTCGAACGGCCCTAAGCTCCTGGCAGTCGCTGCTATTGTGGGTGTGCAGGTTGTGGTAGGCGCAGAACGGTCGGCTGCCCCTGGGCGACTCCGGCTGGTCCCTGCTATGCTTCGTGTCTGGTTCTGCCGCAAGCACGACTACTCCCTTGCGCTTCACGTCCTTGGCTTTGGTCTTATTTTTTTCTGGGTCGGCGGCAGGGAGCTCGAGGAGGGAGAGGCGTCCCTCCTTAGCTCTTGCGCACTTGGTCGCCAGGTTGAACAGCTCCAAGGATGTGCACAACTCCTTGTGGATGGTGAGCTCCTCCTTCATCTTGACGTCACGGACGCCATCAGAGAACACTGAGATGATGGCCTCGTCCGTCACCTTGGGGATCTTGAGGCGGACACAATTGAAGCGCTGTATGTATTTCTGCAGGGTCTCCCTAGGCTGTTGCTTGATGCGGCACAGGTCACCCGCGGCCGGGGGAGGTCGCGAGTGCCCTGAAAGTTAGCGATGAAGCGGCTACTCATATCGTCCCAGGAGGAGATCGAGCCGGGAGGCAGGTTCAGGAGCCACGAGCGGGCACCGTCCTCGAGCGCCATGGGAAAAAAGTTCGCCATGACCTTCTCGTTTCCGTTGGCCACCTTGATGCTCAGCTCGTAGAGCTGCAAGAACTCTGTACGGTCAGGGGTACCGTCGTAGCGAGGAGGCAGGTCCGGCTTGAAATTGCCCGGCCAAGCGATGCTACGTAGCTCGGAGGTGAAGGTGCGGCAACTTGCAGTGGTCACCGATGCCCTTTGCTGACGCGGAGCTTGCTCTTGATGGTACCCGCGCACCGCCGCCAAAGGCAGTACGCGGTCTTGTCGCGCCAGTGCAGGGAGCACGGGGGCGCCTTCTTGAGGCCGAGGGATTTCTTGGCAGCTTCTTTCTTGTCGCGCGGGTGCTGGATGCGATAGGTCACGTCCAGGGCCGCGCGCCTTGGAGCCAGGGCGCCGTCTTGGGGCAGAGGTGGTGGAGGCGCTCCATGAGCAGCGTCGCCCGTACCTGGCGGAGGGCGAGGCAGTGAGAGGGACGGCGCAGGAGACCCCCTGCGGTGCTGACGAGATCGGTGATGCGAGCGAGCCATTCCTCGTAGAGGTCGTCGACGGGGCGGTAATGTAGGAGCTCACGTGCCAGAAGCAGCGCGACAAGCGTGGGACGACGAACCGGCTAGGGTCAGTGATGGAGTGGCGGTAGGGCCATCCCGCCACACAGATGGGTGCAACAAGGATGCTTGCTGCTCGTTCCCCGCCGGACCGGTGGTGGCGTTGGCGACAGGCGATGGAGAACGACGGGGAGGCCCGCCAACAGGAGCCGTCTAGGCGACGCGAGCGGCGAGAGCAGCCCGGCGCTCAGCGCGGGCTCGGTGGGCGTCAAACATGGATGCGACGAAGCGATGTGATGCGGATCAGCAGAAAGAAGACTTCGGCACACCCCTACCTTGCGCGCCAAATGTCGGATATCGGGTTCCGGCAAAACCCTTAAGGTTCGAACACTGGGGTGCGCACGAAGTTTTCCCCCTACCGAATCTCACTCTCAGCCTCGCCACGATCCCTAATCTTAGCTCGATGAACTCACAACACAAGAGACACAAGATTTATACAGGTTCGGGCCACCGTTGTGGTGTAATACCCTACTCCTGTGTGGTGGTGGTGGATTGCCTCTTGGGCTGATGAGGAACAGTACAAAGGAAGAACAGCCTCGCGAGGGGAGGTGTTCTTGTGCTTGGTGGGTTGCTGGGGGAGGAATTGATCTGTCCCTTTCTACTGTGGTGGCTAGCCCTATTTATAGAGGCCCTGGTCCTCTCCCCAAATATTGAGTGGGAAGGGATCCAACAATGGCCATTTTGAAAGGGGACAGCTAGTACAAGCTATCCTGACTAAGTGTGGTCTTTCGCCTGTCAAAGGCGATGGTGGTGACGCCATCTTGGGCTCCACGGTGACCTCCATCCTGCCATCCTCCTAGTCTTGGTCTTGTTGCACAGATATGGAAACCTTTGCCTGATGCCTTGGTACTCTGCGCCTGCGCTCTCCCCCTTAGCACCAAATGAGAAACGAGGACACTGCGCTTGTTGGCGCCCGCCTGGCCTTGGTCGTCATGGCTTGCATCACGGGGACCTCGCGAGGCACCCCTTGCCTTGATCTCTCCGCCTCCTCGCGAGCCCGCCTGGTGAGGTCGCTCCTGAGGAGGCCTTGCATCGTCCACCCCGCGAGGCTTGGCCCCTCGCGAGGGTCTTGAGTGTTGGCTGACAAAGACGGGTCGTACTGGGCCACTGGTGGAGCCACGCCGCAGGCCGCAGGCAGGCAAGTCTGGGGACCCCCGTTCCCAGAATGCCGACAGGTTTCTCCATGGGTCGTCTAGTTTGAGCCATCTTCGATGCCCCATGTACACGATTTTCCCAGACCCGCCATCTTTCCTTGACGTTAGCTGCTGAGACGTCGTATCATCCATGCACCGCGTGCATCCGCAATATCCATGGCACGCCTGGCCTGCAACATATCCGTAACTGAGATAGTCGTGCACCGTCGTGATCAGCGCGGCTCGCATGTAGTAATACTCGCCTTTGCTGGCGTCCCATGTCTTCGTCGGTGTTTTCCATAACGTGTCTAACTCCTCTTGAAGTAGCCCTAGATACAGATTAATATTATTTCCTGGTTGTTTCGGCCCTTGAATCGGCATGCTCATGTGAATGTACTTCGACTTCATGCACAACCCGGGGGAGGTTGTACATCCATACAAACACGGGCCATGTGCTATGGTTGGTGTTCTGGTCGCCAAACGGATTCATGCCATCGGTACACGCGCTGAGCACGATGTTCCTTGCACCACATTCGAAATATCGATAAAAGTTGTACAACGCTCTCCACTGGCTTCCATCCTTGACGTGTCTCAACTTTGGATCATCTCCATCGTCGGGCTTCTTCCTCTCCGCGTGCCAGTGCATTAGCTTTGCTTCCTTGGGATCTATGAAATACCGCTGGAGACGGGGAGTGATCGGTAAGTACCATACAACTTTCTAGGGACATTTCTTCCCGGCCTTCTTGTATCGAGAAGCATTGCACACTGGACAACTTGTTTCTTCCGCGTGCTCCTTTCGGTAAATTATGCAATCGTTGATGCATGCATGGTATCTAACGTGCGACAGATCAAGAGGGCACACGATCTTCTTGGCCTCATCAACACTAGGAGGACATAGATTCCCCGCGGGAAGAACATACTTTAGGTACTTGAGATGCTCATCGAGGCTAGTGTTAGCCTTCGTCTTCAGGAGTTGGAGCGTGAAAATTAAGCAGGTCACCTCAGGATTGCAACCATCATACAATGGAGTGTTCGAGTCTACCACCAGTTGCTGCAGCTTAGCCTCCTCTCTAGAAGCAGCTCTCTCAGTACTCGTGTGCTTGCAAAGCAGTGCTTGAACATGAGGGTCCCGCATGATTGAACTTAGTACCGACGAACTCTGTTGCGTGGATTCCACGTTCTCTCCTCCGCCATGCCCGGCCCATTCTCCTCCACCATGTCCGGCCCCTTCTCCCGCCATGTCCGGCCTTTTCCCCGCCGCCATTATCGATCATCTCTTTGTCTTGACCCGTGTCATCATTGCCTGCCTCGTCGGCGTCCTCAACATCGTCATCCTCATCTTCAATTATCCACCAAGTATAGCCATCCATGAAACTAGTCATGAGTAGGTGCGCTTTGACGCGACCATCGTCATAGGGGTCGAGCCAAACTATTCCATTGCATTTTCGACACGGACATAATACCTCTATCAGGTTATTTTCTTTCATGTCCTGCACCGCCGACCGCAACCACCTGTCAACCATCGTTCCACTTACCATCATGAATGTCTGCAAGGTAATAATAAATAAATTGATTATAAAAATGCGTGCATGCATCAAAGTCATACAAAAATTCGGCACGACCTTCCCTAAAAATAGGACATATAGATCTAGAGTTTGCCCGGAATTCGCCGAAACAGAAATAAATCGACATTTCGGCAAAACATAGGCAACTCAAAAGCACAATTCGGCGTTAACTCATGCCACACACACAATTTCCATCATATGACCCAATTATCATATCACACACACATACACATATTTCCATTTTGCAAAAGCATGAAATTTTAATCACCTCTATCTTGAGATCGAGCACACGGTGGAGATGATGGTGTAGGGAGATCAAAAGTGCACAAAGCTCTTCTTGACAAACATAGATCTAGTTAGGGGGCAAATAGGTCACTTAACTAAATGCTACATCTACCTAGCTAGCTAATTTGGGAGGAGACAACTTCAACTAGTGGAGGGGGGAGGAAAAAGAGAAAGGAGATGTATTGATGGAGGTGGTGTAGTTAGCTAGGAGTAATGAAGAGAGAGAAAGGTAGGTAGAAGAGGGAGAGTAATGGGGGAGAAGTACTGAGGAAGAAGAAAAGTGAGAGAGAGAGAGGATGTGGGAGGTAGGGGAAAGGAAAGAGAGGAGATGGGGGAGGGGAGGATGGGGAGGGGAAAAAGGTGGTGTTGTGTTGCATCTTAGCAGTAGCGCGGGAGGCAAAACGTGCTATTGATAAGAGCATAGCAGCAGCGCGCTTTACACACACGTGCTACTGCTAAGCAGGGCCAACCATGTGGCCAATTTCAAAATTAGCAGCAGCGACCGGAGTAAAAAGCGCGCTACTACTATTGGATTAGCAGTAGCGCATGTCGTGACACCGCACTGCTGCTAAACTTAGGTTGGTGGGTACTGTCAGTCAATTTTTGTAGCAGCGCAGTTTCGCCCGCACGCGCTAATGCTAAATTTGTATCAGTAGCGACTGTTTTGTACCCGCGCTACTGCTAATTAGCAGTAGCGCTTCTTTTTGTGCCGCATTGCTGCTAAGATTCTGTGTATAAGGTTTTCCTTAGTAGTGAGCTCCTCCTAGGAAGCCACAGAGGACTTCGGCAGGTTGAGAAGCCAGGCGCGCGGCGCCCCTACAAGGGCCATGGGGAGCCAGTTGGCCATCACCTTGTCGTCTCCGCCGGCCGCCCCTACAAGAGTCTATAGGAAAAGCCAACTCCCAGCGCCACCGAGTTCAGATGTCATAGCCACTGCCACAAACCCTAGGCAAATCGGTAGGGATCTCGGTCTCACCGAGATGGGATTGTAATCTCTCTGTGTATGGCCATTACCAAAATCGGTCTCACCGAGTTTGAGTAATCGGTACTACCGAGATTACAAATGCAAACTCTCTGGTTAGCTTATTACCAAAATCGGTCCCATCAAGTTTGTGTAATCGGTCAAACCGAGTTTGCCTGACCAACTCTCTGGTTAGCTTATTACCAAAATCGATCCCACCGAGTTTGTGTAATCAGTCTCACCGAGATTACGTTAAGCCCTAAACCCTAACCATATCGGTCCTACCGAGTTGCATGTCGGTCCCACCGAAAATCCTAACGGTCACTAGATTTGTCGAATCGGTCCGACCGAGTTTACCAATTCGGTCCCACCGAGTTTGGCAAGTTGTGTGTAACGGTTAGATTTTGTGTGGAGGCTATATATACCCCTCCACCTCCTCTTCAGTCATGGAGAGAGCGATCAGAACGAACCTACACTTCCAACTTGTTGTTTCTGAGAGAGAACCACCTACTCATGTGTTGAGGCCAAGATATTTCATTCCTACCATATGAATCTTGATCTCTAGCCTTCACCAAGTTGCTTTCTACTCAAGTCTTCTTTCCACTAGATCCAAATCCTATGAGAGAGAGTTGAGTGTTGGGGAGACTATCATTTGAAGCACAAGAGCAAGGAGTTCATCATCAACGCACCATTTGTTACTTCTTGGAGAGTGGTGTCTCCTAGATTGGCTAGGTGTCACTTGGGAGCCTCCGACAAGATTGTGGAGTTGAACCAAGGAGTTTGTAAGGGCAAGGAGATCGCCTACTTCATGAGGATCTACCGCTAGTGAGGCAAGTCCTTCGTGGGCGACGGCCATGGTGGGATAGACAAGGTTGCTTCTTCGTGGACCCTTCATGGGTGGATCCCTCCGTGGACTCACGCAACCGTTACCCTTCGTGGGTTGAAGTCTCCATCAATGTGGATGTACGATAGCACCACCTAACGGAACCACGACAAAAACATCCGTGTCTCCAATTGCGTTTGAATCCTCCAAACCCTTCCCTTTACATTCTTGCAAGTTGCATGCTTTACTTTCCGCTGCTCACATACTTTTTGCATGCTTGCTTGATATGTATTGTGAGTGTTAAACTTGTGCCTAAACTCCACTCCAACTTAAAGAAGTTAAAAACTACAACTTTTGGTACTTAGTGTCTAATCACCCCCCCTCTAGACACCTCTTCTCGATCCTTTCAATTGGTATCAGAGCTTTGGTCTCCATTGCTTTGGTTTAAACACCATTGGAGGAAGATGGATGAGTCTACTATTGGGAGTCTTAGACATAGAGTGCCCATACTTGATGGAGAGTACTTTCATGAGTGGAAAAATGAGATTCTTGTGATTTTCAGTTAATATCATTTGAACAAGTACATTGATAGCCCTTGTGCACCTCATGTTGATCCTATGCATCCTACTCTTGATGAGTCAATTGACATGATTTGCAATCTTAGAACTGTTGAACTTATCACTAGAGGCTTGCCTAGAAACTTGATTGGATGTTTGCCTACTCTTAAGTGTGCCTACACCATATGGAAATTTCTTGAGGAACGCTTTCCAAATTATTCCTTGAAAAATCTAGATGAAATTCTCCATAAGTCTATTGCCTTGAGTAAGATGAATTCCAATGATCCTATATTTGGTGATTGTCTATTTGAGCTTACAAACCTTATGCGTGCCGAAGGAGATGTTGGAATTATTAGTGATATTATTTCCGAAGCTATAAAAATTCATAAGAAAGATCATTGTCAAACTCACTCTAATGAATCACCCTCTCTAGGATATGATCCACCACATGACGATGTTGAACATGGATACTATGACGAGGATGATGATACTGAGCATGATCTTGATGATGCAATGAGACACTTTGGTGTTATGGCAAATCTTCGGGGATATATGGCAGGAGGAAAGGAATGGGTTCTTGATAGTGGATGTACTGATCACATGACCGGAGATAAAGACATGTTTAGTGAGCTTGCTGAAAATGATGGTCCTTGAAAGTATGTCACTTTCGGTGACAACTCAAAGGGTAAGGTGGTTGGCCTCGGTAAGGTGGCCATATCACATGATAGCTCCATACAAAATGTCATGCTCGTTGAATCTCTTGGCTACAACTTACTTTCAGTATCTAGACTTGCTGATTTCGGTTTCAATGTCCTATTTACTGAAGTAGATTGCCAAGTGTTTCATAGAGATAATCATAAAATGGTCTTCACTGGTGTACGTAGAGGTGATCTATACATTGTTGATTTCACTAAAAAGGCTCAACCTAGAACTTGCTTTATTGCTAAATCCTCTAAAGGTTGGTTATGGCATAGACGATTAGGTCATGTTGGCATGCGAAACCTTGACAAGCTTATTAAAGGAAATCATATCAAAAGTGCACAAAGCTCTTCTTGACAAACATAGATCTAGTTAGGGGGCAAATAGGTCACTTAACTAAATGCTACATCTACCTAGCTAGCTAATTTGGGAGGAGACAACTTCAACTAGTGGAGGGGGGAGGAAAAAGAGAAAGGAGATGCATTAATGGAGGTGGTGTAGTTAGCTAGGAGTAATGAAGAGAGAGAAAGGTAGGTAGAAGAGGGAGAGTAATGGGGGATACGTACTGAGGAAGAAGAAAAGTGAGAAAGAGAGAGGATGTGGGAGGTAGGGGAAAGGGAAGAGAGGAGATGGGGGAGGGGAGGATGGGGAGGGGAAAAAGGTGGTGTTGTGCTGCATCTTAGCAGTAGCGCGGGAGGCAAAACGCGCTACTGATAAGATGGTGACAGCAACGCGCTTTACACACACGTGCTACTGCTAAGCGGGGCCAACCATGTGGCCAATTTCAAAATTAGCAGCAGCGACACATGCAAAGCAATATGACAATGAATGCTCAAGTCATGTATATGATGGTGATGGGAGTTGCATGGCAATATATATATCGAAATGGCTATGGAAATCTCATGATAGGTAGGTATGGTGGCTATTTTGAGGAAGATATAAGGTGGCTTATGTATGATAGAGCATATCATATCACAAGGCTTGGATGCACCGGCAAAGTTTGCACTAACTCTCGAGGTGTGAAAGGGCAATGCACGGTACCGAAGACGCTAGAAAATTGCGGGAAGGTGAGAATGCGTACAATCCATGGACTCACATTAGTAATAAAGAACTCACATAATTATTGTGAAAGTCTATTAGCTTTCAAAGCAAAGTACTACTACACATGCCCTTGATAACCCACAAGTATAGGGGATCGCAACAGTTTTTGAGGGTAGATTATTCAACCCAAATTTATTGATTCGACACAAGGGGAGCCAAAGAATATTTGCAAGTATTAGCAGTTGAGTTGTCAATTTGACCACACCTGGAGAACTAAATATCTGTAGCACAATAATATGATATATAGTTTGACAGCGGTAGTAGCAACAGCAACAGTAACAGTAGCAGTTTTATAGTGATTGTAACCGCAGCAGCAACAACGGTAGTAACTTAGCAAGATCAATATGTGAAAGCACAAGTGCTCCCTGGGTGATTTTGGTAATTAGTGTCAACATATCTCTTGTTGGACTAACACTTCTACCTAGTATGTTTCATACAAGTTCAACAATGGAGTGGCAAGGACTAAAGGATGTGGAACCCCTTCAAGATGCTAAAGACAAAGGGTTGGCTCAAGCTCCAAGATCAAGACTCTACATTTTCTATTTTAGTGATCCAAGATCACATTGAGTCTATAGGAAAAGCCAATACTATCAAGAGGGGATGAGGTGTTGCTTAATGGCTTGCTTGCTCAAAGTGCTTAGTGATATGCTCCAAAGCCCTCAACTACTTTCTCACATCCACATATGACCTAAACCAAAAGTCTAACTCGGCCCTACCGATTCTTTCTACCCAGTGCCACCGAGTTCAGATGTCATAGCCACTGCCACAAACCCTAGGCAAATCGGTAGGGATCTCGGTCTCCCCGAGATGGGATTGTAATCTCTCTGTGTATGGCCATTACCAAAATCAGTCTCACCGAGTTTGAGTAATCGGTACTACCGAGATTAAAATGCAAACTCTCTGGTTAGCTTATTACCAAAATCGGTCCCATCGAGTTTGTGTAATCGGTCAAACCGAGTTTGCCTGACCAACTCTCTGGTTAGCTTATTACCAAAATCGGTCCCACCGAGTTTGTGTAATCAGTCTCACCGAGATTACGTTAAGCCCTAAACCCTAACCATATCGGTCCTATCGAGTTGCATGTCGGTCCCATCGAAAATCCTAACGGTCACTAGATTTGTCGAATCGGTCCGACCGAGTTTACCAATTCGGTCCCACCGAGTTTGGCAAGTTGTGTGTAACGGTTAGATTTTGTGTGGAGGCTATATATACCCCTCCACCTCCTCTTCAGTCATGGAGAGAGCGATCAGAACGAACCTACACTTCCAACTTGCTGTTTCTGAGAGAGAACCACCTACTCATGTGTTGAGGCCAAGATATTCCATTCCTACCATATGAATCTTGATCTCTAGCCTTCCCCAAGTTGCTTTGCACTCAAATCTTCTTTCCACCAGATCCAAATCTTGAGAGAGAGAGAGTTGAGTGTTGGGGAGACTATCATTTGAAGCACAAGAGCAAGGAGTTCATCATCAACACACCATTTGTTACTTCTTGGAGAGTGGTGTCTCCTAGATTGGCTAGGTGTCACTTGGGAGCCTCCGACAAGATTGTGGAGTTGAACCAAGGAGTTTGTAAGGGCAAGGCGATCGCCTACTTCGTGAGGATCTACCGCTAGTGAGGCAAGTCCTTCGTGGGCGACGGCCATGGTGGGATAGACAAGGTTGCTTCTTCGTGGAACCTTCGTGGGTGGATCCCTCCGTGGACTCGCGCAACCGTTACCCTTCGTGGGTTGAAGTCTCCATCAACGTGGATGTACGATAGCACCACCTATCGGAACCACGACAAAAACATCCGTGTCTCCAATTGCGTTTGAATCCTCCAAACCCTTCCCTTTACATTCTTGCAAGTTGCATGCTTTACTTTTCGCTGCTCACATACTCTTTGCATGCTTGCTTGATATGTATTGTGAGTGTTAAACTTGTGCCTAAACTCCACTCCAACTTAAAGAAGTTAAAAACTACAACTTTTGGTACTTAGTGTCTAATCACCCCCCCCCCTCTAGACACCTCTTCTCGATCCTTTCAATTGGTATCAGAGCTTTGGTATCCATTGCTTTGGTTTAAACACCATTGGAGGAAGATGGATGAGTCTACTATTGGGAGTCTTAGACATAGAGTGCCCATACTTGATGGAGAGTACTTTCATGAGTGGAAAAATGAGATGCTTGTGATTTTCAGTCAATATCATTTGAACAAGTACATTGCTAGCCCTTGTGCACCTCATGTTGATCCTATGCATCCTACTCTTGATGAGTCAATTGACATGATTTGCAATCTTAGAACTGTTGAACTTATCACTAGAGGCTTGCCTAGAAACTTGATTGGATGTTTGCCTACTCTTAAGTGTGCCTACACCATATGGAAATTTCTTGAGGAACGCTTTCCAAATTATTCCTTGAAAAATCTAGATGAAATTCTCCATAAGTCTATTGCCTTGAGTAAGATGAATTCCAATGATCCTATATTTGGTGATTGTCTATTTGAGCTTACAAACCTTATGCGTGCCGAAGGAGATGTTGGAATTATTAGTGATATTATTTCCGAAGCTATAAAAATTCATAAGAAAGATCATTGTCAAACTCACTCTAATGAATCACCCTCTCTAGGATATGATCCACCACATGACGATGTTGAACATGGATACTATGACGAGGATGGTGATAGTGACCATGATCTTGATGATGCAATGAGACACTTTGGTGTTATGGCAAATCTTCGGGGATATATGGCAGGAGGAAAGGAATGGGTTCTTGATAGTGGATGTACCAATCACATGACCGGAGATAAAGACATGTTTAGTGAGCTTGCTGAAAACGATGGTCCTTGAAAGTATGTCACTTTCGGTGACAACTCAAAGGGTAAGGTGGTTGGCCTCGGTAAGGTGGTCATATCACATGATAGCTCCATACAAAATGTCATGCTCGTTGAATCTCTTGGCTACAACTTACTTTCAGTATCTAGACTTGCTGATTTCGGTTTCAATGTCCTATTTACTGAAGTAGATTGCTAAGTGTTTCGTAGAGATAATCATAAAATGGTCTTCACTGGTGTACGTAGAGGTGATCTATACATTTTTGATTTCACTAAAAAGGCTCAACCTAGAACTTGCTTTATTGCTAAATCCTCTAAAGGTTGGTTATGGCATAGACGATTAGGTCATGTTGGCATGCGAAACCTTGACAAGCTTATTAAAGGAAATCATATCCTTGGAGTTAATGATGTCATATTTGATAAGGATAGACTTTGCAGCGCTTGTCAAGCAGGTAAATAGGTTGCAGGAAGGCATCCCGTGAAGAACATCATGACCACAAGGAGGCCACTCGAGCTACTTCACATGGATCTTTTTGGTCCCAGCGCTTACAAAAGTCTCGGTGGAAATTGTTTTGGTCTAGTTATAGTTGATGATTTTTCAAGATTTACCTGGGTGTTGTTTCTCGGTGATAAATCGCAGGTTCAAAAGATCTTCAAAAACTTCGCTAGGAAGGCCCAAAATCAATTTGAAGTGAAGATCAAGAAGGTTCGCAGCGACAATGGAACGGAGTTCAAGAACGCAAATGTGGATAACTTTCTTGATGAAGAAGGTATTTCACACGAGTTCTCGGCTACGTACACACCTCAACAAAATGGAGTTGTTGAGAGGAAGAACCGGACGCTCAGCGAAATGGCGAGAATGATGCTTGATGAGTACATGATGTCGAAGCACTTTTGGGCGGAAGCGGCATACGAGCTCCTCATCGGTAACAAACCCCAAGTTGGATACTTTCGAGTATTCGGCTCAAAGTGCTACATTCTTGATAAGCATCGTCGTTCTAAATTTGCTCCTAAGTCTCATGAAGATTTCCTACTTGGTTATGGCTCAAACTCTCACACATACCGTGTCTACAACAATTTCACCCGAAAGGTTGAAGAAACGGTAGATGTGAAGTTTGATGAATCTAACGGCTCGCAAGTAGAGCAATTGCCAATTGATGTAGGAGACAAAGATCCCTCGGAAGCAATCCAAGACTTGTCTATTGGCAAGATTCGTCCAACGGAGGTGAAGGAGAGTACCTCGCCCGTCCAAGTGGAAGCTTCTACCTCAAGACAAGGTGAACCAAGAGTTGATACGAAAGCATCCACAAGTGGGACACACCAAGATGAAGAAAACGAGGAAGTGCGCCAAGACAAACGTCAATAACCTCCTTCTCCACCACGACAAGAGAACGACAACGCCAACAATGAAGAAGGCCAAGAAGAAGAACAAGATGAAGAAGATGTTCAACCAAGACCCAAGCAAAAGCTTTCACGAGTTCGAGCAAGAATTGCTAAAGATCATCCCGTCGAGCAAATCTACAATGATATCCAAACCGGGAGAATCACTCGCTCTAAAACTCGTCTAGCTAACTTTTGTGAACACCATTCATTTATCTCTAGCATTGAACCTATGAAGGTTGAAGAAGCATTGGAAGATCCGAATTGGATAAACGCCATGCATGAAGAGCTACAAAACTTTGAGAGAAATCAAGTTTGGACATTGGTTGAGAAACCCGACCACAACCACAACATCATCGGTACCAAATGGGTGTTTTGCAACAAGCAAGATGAAGATGGACAAGTAGTTCGCATCAAAGCACGTCTCGTCGCCAAAGGCTACACACAAGTCGAAGGTATGGACTATGGTGAGACTTATGCTCCCGTTGCTAGACTTGAGTCCATTCACATCTTACTTGCCTATGCTAATCACCATGATATCACCTTATACCAAATGGATAGTAAAAGTGCTTTTCTAAATGGTGAAATAGAGGAGGAAGTTTATGTTAAGCAACCTCCCGGCTTTGTTAATCCTAACAAACCTAATCATGTTTACAAACTGCACAAAGCTCTTTATGGTCTTAAACAAGCTCCTAGAGCGTGGTATAAATGGTTGACCAAGTTCCTTATTGAAAAAGGCTTTGAAATTGGAAAAATAGATTCTACTCTTTTTACTAAAAGGGTTAATGGAGAACTATTTGTGTGCCAAATCTATGTTGATGCTATTATATTTGGTTCTACTAACCCTCATTTTAGTGAAAAGTTTGGGAAGCTAATGTCGGAGAAGTTTGAGATGTCTATGATGAGTGAACTCAAATTATTTCTTGGTTTGCAAATCAAGCAAACTAAGGAAGGTACCTTTGTCTCTCAAACGAAGTACACCAAGGACTTATCCAAGAAGTTCAATATGCAAGAATGCAAAGGTATGACTACACCCATGCCTACTAGTGGACATCTTGATTTGACCAAAGATGGTGAACCGGTCGATCAAAAGGTTTATCGTTCTATGATTGGTTCATTGTTATATCTATGTGCTTCATGGCCCGATATCATGCTAAGTGTGTGCATGTGTGCACGATATCAAGCTGCTCCTAAAGAATGTCATCTTAAGGCCGTGAAAAGGATAGTGAGATATTTAATCCATACACCAAATTTTGGCATTTGGTATCCTAAGAGGGCCTCTTCCGATCTTGTTGGCTACTCCGACTCGAATTATGCCAGTGACAAGGTTGATAGAAAGTCCACTTCGGGTACTTGTCAATTTCTTGGTAGATCTCTTGTGTCTTGGTCTTCCAAGAAACAAAACTCGGTATCCTTATCCACCGCCGAAGCGGAATACATTGCCGCTGTTTCATGTTGTGCTCAATTACTTTGGATGATCCAAACTCTTAAAGATTATGGGATATATGTGAAACATGTTCCATTACTTTGTGACAATGAGAGTGCTATTAAGATTTCTCACAATCCCGTGCAACATTCTCGAACTAAGCATATTGAAGTTCGTCATCATTTCATTCGAGATCATGTTGCTAAGGGTGACATTAATCTTAAGCATATTCGCACCGAAAAGCAATTAGCAAATATATTCACTAAACCACTTGATGAGAGAGTGTTTTGCAGGTTAAGAGGTGAATTGAACATCATTGATGCTTCAAACTTGGAGTAGGAACTCCATCTGATACATGCAAGACATGAGACTATGACTAATCATTGATATTTCTCTTATGATGATAATCTTATGTCTTGGTTATATTTGCACCTTGCATGTTATCTAACCCATGTAGGTACTTGGATGAATCTAAATCTATGAGATTGCAACTCACTCACATCTTGAGCAATCTCTACATCACCAAGTCTGTACACAACGGTGGTTGAAGACAAGGAAGCACGAAACCATTCAAACATATCCTTTGACAAATTCTATGTTGAGTTTGATGATTGTCATTTTGGATACACAAGTGCTCTTCCTTGCAAGAACTAGCCCATGTAGGTAGATGAACTCAAATTCCAAGTGGTGCTCCCAACACTTGATGAGCTACATCAACCTTGAGCAACCCACATAAGTTCAACTACATGATCACGATCAACACCACCACCCAAGGTATGTTATTCCATCTTAGAGAACCTTTACTCCAAGTCATGAGTCAAAGCAACTCGACAAGATGTGAATACATCAAGATGCTTAAATGAAAAATGGTAACCCCATTTTGAGCTTAAACGATGAGTATGACCCATGATCAAGTGATCTCACTTAACTCCTAAGTCAATATACTCTAACATAGGTGACTTTGTCGCCGACCAATTCTAGATGGAGTTCCCTTGTGTTCTTTTCTGATCTCTTGCATTTGTCTCATGCATATTTGTTTCCCCTTTCAAAAAAAAACTTCATCTAGATTTCTCTTCTTTTCTTTTCCTGCATTCCCTGCATCCAATTCATTGCAAATCTTTCAGTTAATTCCTTGCAAATCCTTGTGCGATCTTACTTGTCTAGTGAGCTGAGGTGACAAGTGTTTTCTCTGTGGTGAAATCGGTCACACCGATTTGATGCTTTCGGTCCAACCGAATCCTTTCGGTGCAACCGAAGCATACCACTCGGTGCCACCGATTTCACAACAGGAAAAACATTTTGCCATTTATTCCTGCATTACTCTTGATCCAGCTCAACTCAATGAATCTTGTCCTCTACAAGCATCACATTTTTATCAGTGCTTTGTGCTGTGACTCAAGGACCAAACCCATTCACGACAAATTTCAGAAGGCCCTTCTTGGAAATTGATGTCAAAGGGGGAGAGAGAGACCACATCAAAGCTTAATCACTCCAACAGGGGGAGAGAGATATCTCTAGGGGGGAGAGAATACTCAAGAAGAGAGTAATCTTCAAGGATCCCAGATGCTCGGTGTTCAAGAGGAGAGAAGCCACATGTCTTCTTGAGGGGAAAGACATGTTCATATGTGCTTATTTCATATGAGCTCTGATTTTGCATTTTGCTCTGATTTCCTGTTCCCTATCTTCTCCCAGTATACCATGCTAAATTCAAGGGGAGCAAGACATCTGAGGGAAGTAAATTCCTTAAATTCATTGCACATCTTTACCCTTGGGGAAATGTCTACGTTAAATGTGGTACTTAGTACTCACTCTCTAATGTCATCCCAGTCTTGGTACTCTTGTGGTTTCTTCTGTTTGCTTTGGCTAGTAGGTGTATCTATGTTATCCAACCTTGTTTACGTAGGTTCATTCCATCCTAAGCCAACTCAAGACCACAAGGTAAGTATACGCATTACAGTCATGTGTATGAGGAATTCTTGCTGATGTACATATTGTTTGCAAGAAGGACTCATGAGCATGAAGGTACATTTCCCACATTCACATCTTTTGCTATCTTTTTCTCTGATGCATATGGCCAAGATACATGTAACACATTGCCTACTCTGTCATGGCTATGCTCTCACATGCTTCTATATTCCACATTCACATGATTACATACATGTAAGGGGAGCCTATGCATGTTACATGTCTTTCCAAAGCTTTACTTGCTATTCTCTATATCCTTATCTAAAGCTTTGATGTATGTTGTCATCAATTACCAAAAAGGGGGAGATTGAAAGCACAAATGCAACCTGGGTGATTTTGGTAATTAATGTCAACATACCTCTTGTTGGACTAACACTCCTACCTAGTACATTTCAGACAAGTTCAACAATGGAGTGGCATGGACTAAAGGATGTGGAACCCCTTCAAGATGCTAAAGACAAAGGATTGGCTCAAGCTCCAAGATCAAGACTCTACATTTTCTATTTTAGTGATCCAAGATCACATTGAGTCTATAGGAAAAGCCAATACTATCAAGAGGGGATGAGTTGTTGCTTAATGGCTTGCTTGCTCAAAGTGCTTAGTGATATGCTCCAAAGCCCTCAACTACTTTCTCACATCCACATATGACCTAAACCAAAAGTCTAACTCGGCCCTACCGATTCTTTCTACCCGGCACCACTGAGTTCAGATGTCATAGCCACTGCCACAAACCCTAGGCAAATCGGTCTCACCGATAGGGATCTCGGTCTCACCGAGATGGGATTGTAATCTCTCTATGTATGGCCATTACCAAAATCGGTCTCACCGAGTTTGAGTAATCGGTACTACCGATATTACAATGCAAACTCTCTGGTTAGCTTATTACCAAAATCGGTCCCACCGAGTTTGTGTAATCGGTCAAACCGAGTTTGCCTGACCAACTCTCTGGTTATCTTATTACCAAAATCGGTCCCACCGAGTTTGTGTAATCGGTCTCACCGAGATTACGTTAAGCCCTAAACCCTAACCATATCGGTCCTACCGAGTTGCATGTCGGTCCCACCGAAAATCCTAACAGTCACTAGATTTGCCGAATTGGTCCGAACGAGTTTACCAATTCGGTCCCACCGAGTTTGGCTAGTTGTGTGTAATGGTTAGATTTTGTGTGGAGGCTATATATAGCCCTCCACCTCCTCTTCATTCGTGTAGAGAGCCATCAGAACGAACCTACACTTCCAACTTGTTGTTTCTGAGAGAGAACCACCTACTCATGTGTTGAGGCCAAGATATTCCATTCCTACCATATGAATCTTGATCTCTAGCCTTCCCCAATTTCCTTTCCACTCAAATCTTCTTTCCACCAAATCCAAATCATGTGAGAGAGAGTTGAGTGTTGGGGAGACTAGCATTTGAAGCACAAGAGCAAGGAGTTCATCATCAACACACCATTTGTTACTTCTTGGAGAGTGGTGTCTCCTAGATTGGCTAGGTGTCACTTGGGAGCCTCCGACAAGATTGTGGAGTTGAACCAAGGAGTTTGTAAGGGCAAGGAGATCGCCTACTCCATGAAGATCTACCGCTAGTGAGGCAAGTCCTTCGTGGGCGACGGCCATGGTGGGATAGACAAGGTTGCTTCTTCGTGGACGCTTCGTGGGTGGAGCCCTCCGTGGACTCGCGCAACCGTTACCCTTCGTGGGTTGAAGTCTCCATCAACGTGGATGTACGATAGCACCACCTATCGGAACCACGACAAAAACATCCGTGTCTCCAATTGCGTTTGAATCCTCCAAACCCTTCCCTTTACATTCTTGCAAGTTGCATGCTTTACTTTCCGCTGCTCACATACTCTTTGCATGCTTGCTTGATATGTATTGTGAGTGTTAAACTGGTGCCTAAACTCCACTCCAACTTAAAGAAGTTAAAAACTACAACTTTTGGTACTTAGTGTCTAATCACCCCCCCCCCCCTCTAGACACCTCTTCTCGATCCTTTCAATATGCAAAAGTCATAGGCATTGGATCAATGATGGATAATTATGTTGGATGACATTCATCATATAACAGTCACAACCTAGAGCACATTGAACTAGCTCCAATTCATCAATGTAATGTAGGCATGTATTCCATACATAATCATACGTTCTTGGCGATAAGAACTTGCATCACATCTTTTGCCCTACCCTCCCGTGGCAGCGAGGTCCATAAGGAAACTAAGGGATATTAAGACCTCCTTTTAATAGAGAACCGAAACAAAGCACTAACACATAGGGAATACAAGAACTCTTCAAACTGCGGTAATCACCGGAAATAATCCAAATTATTATCACCTTGGGGTATGCGGATCATAACACATAATAGGTGCATATAACTTGCATGATAGGATCAAGAACTCAAATATATTCATGAAAACATAAAGGGTTCAGATCTAAAATCATGGCACTCGGACCCTAGTGACAAGCATTAAGCACATCAAAGTCATAGCAACATCTATCTCAGAACATAGTATGTGGCACCCCGACTCAGAGCAACCGCTTTACCTTGCATTGCTATCCCAGAGATCTAGTCTTCTGGCAACACACAACAACTTGGTACAGAAAACAACCGCTTTATTGATGCTAGCGGAAACATAGGTTGGATATTACATCAGATAGCGAGGCCAAGCAGCACACACGGTGCGGCTGAATAGTATGCACATTATTTAATGAACATGAAGCGGGCCTCAATCACGACAACTATGCGACAACGGAACAATGATGAAGTGGAATTCCATAGCACAGGGACACCGATGTGGACACGGTCTAGACACGGGAAGCACTCTGATCCGGTAGGACTTTCCTGAAAGCTGGCATGACATGCTGGGTCAGTACATTGAATGTACTTGCAAGCTCACAACAAGTAAAAGCATAATGACAAACAATAACATGATGATTAAGAAGTTTAAATGCAAGGCTATAACAAACTACTCATGGAGTGAACATACTTGTGCACCGAGTCCCTCAGACTCTCTTACCAAGCGGGTTACCTCGTAACCAACATCATGGATACGGTGATCACTCCCGGATCACAAACGAAACCAACTCTTTGGTTCCCTCAACAACGACCATCTTCCTGGTCTCAACAGTCTCATCACATAACCAGTGCCAACCATATAACTTTAGTGTGCAAAATTAACTTATTTATGTTGATCCATGGTGTGACCTACTACGAACTGTGTCATAACCGAGGACGCAGCTATCGATATATTTAATATACACTTTGCAGAGGTTAGCACACTATACCCACACCACAGAATCCATGGCCTCGCACTCCCATTCGGGTGGACCAACGACATTCCAACAGAACCAACCCATTGCCATGACACTCTCTCGGCCACTCCGACCAACTCCCCTCTGGGCTAAGTCGTGGGTGGCCCCAATGTCAACCAATGACATCCAACAGCCACCGTCGTGGCAAAACAATCAACGTTCCCAAACAGGGACAAGGTACCATAACAAAAACAGGCACACAAGGTTATGTCTGCGTACCAGGCCAGGGTACCGCATGCCCATAACCTTCTCTCATTGGAGGCACCGACCAGAGGCATGACAACGAACCGAATAAGGGCCTTCCCATAGAGGCAAATGTGTGGTTGCACTGGGAAGCTCGATTCAGTGGCACCATGACTCGATCAACAGTTATGTTCAAGTTGGATTATCACCAGGTTTAACTTGAAATAAAAGCACTCGATCCATAGTATGCCATGATCATGCAACTATATGACATGCAACCGTAAGCACAAATCACCAAAATGGAATGGATCAACATCATAGAATCACTATGCATGCACTACTAATCATTTTGAGGCACTGGTTTAACTTCATCATTTTTAGTTATCACAATAGCATGATGAGTATATGAATAATAAAGCATCATATGAAAATAACTCCGGTCATTCTCAAAACCATAGTCATGTATCAAAGTATCACTACCGCATCCAACAAGTCCATGCAATCAAGTACTACAACAAGCTAAGCATATCAAGCAAGACAAATGGAATAACTTAAGCAATGTTATTTAAATGATTAAGTGCATGAATATGGAGTTTGAGTTTGAACCTTGGGTTTGAACCAACTTCATTTGAATTGTGGATAGTTGCATTAGCTCAAATCAGCAACATGTTAACATGTCAACATTAATCTTGCTTGTGGCATTTGCAATATGTTGAATTGCCCTCTTTCGTTGTGTTGGTCCTTGCGATAGGAACTATTTTCGAGAGCATGACTGGGTATCCTTTTGAAGAGCAGTGTTATTGTTCTCAACTTCAGGCAAGCAAACCCCCTTTGAGCATTCTGATACAATCCCACTCTCTCTCTCTTGCTCTCTTTTATTGCATTAGGACAACAACAATTCCACTGTTACATGTTGTGGTAGTTGAACCCATTCCTCTGCATGACCTGTCTTTGCCATAGTGAATACTTAAAACCTTCTAGCATGAGTCGGAATTGCTTGCGCAATGTTGTGACTACTGATCTATGCTTGCTATGCTTAGAGTTGTGTCGGGTCTGATCCATCTGGGCAATGAATTGGAATGGTTGTGTTCATGCCCTACTGAGTGAGAGCGAAGTGTGTGAACACGATTTGGTAAAGGTAGCTGAGAGGCCATGTAGGAGTACATGGTGGGTTTTCTCATTGGAACCGTCCTTAGGAATTGAGTTTTGTGTTTGTGATCCAAGACTAGTTACTACCACACATTGGGATCCTTAATTGACCCTCTCGCTTATTAAGCGGCTTGATATCTGTCCAGGAGTTGCAACTAGTTTCTAGTGTTTATAGGTTGTGCTGGGGGTTGTGCTTAGTGCTGACCGGAGGGGTAGGCTTTAAAAAGTTATGGCACAGTGTCCGGACTGGATGCATATACGTGTTCCAAGAGGGAACGCTGCTGATGGGACGAAGACATTGGTTCCTTTGAGTGATGGTTAATGATCTATTAGGATAGCCGCATCCGCAGATATGGACTACTTGGAAGCTTACATTGTTCATAGAAAAGTTGAAATGGATACTCTAAAATGCGCAGGATAAGTGTGAGTGTTATGGATGGCCTTCCACTAGGGAGACGTGATCAGATCAATAGTGGTGTATTGATGTGGTGATTATGTGGACTCGTGTGCGCTTTCTCACCTCAAAGAAGTTACTGGTAGACGTAGTTCAGGATAGCCACTGAGTCAAAGCTAGCTTGCTGCAGTTAAACTTCACAACCCCTTTGTTGATACTAATGCATATGTAGATAGTTCTGATGTAATTCTTGCTAACTACCTTTGTACTCATGGTTGCTTAATTTATGTTTTTGCAGAGGAGACCTCAGTCTCACTAGTAGTTTCTACGATGAGTGCGACATTGACCGATTAGCTTGGGAATCCCAGACAGAGGTCTGGTTCCTATGGAGGGTCTTGTAGATAGACATGCTTCCTAGCCTTCTTTCCTTTCAGCTGTTGTACTTAGACAGATTTACGCTTCTGCTTGTTGCTTTTATGACTTTGTATGTTGGGTCATGAGACCCATTTTTTTAATATCATTCTATATATGGATCCCCGGAGCCTCTTCAATAAATACTTGAGTCATAGAGTTATGTTGTGATGCCATGTTGTATCTACACATATCGTGCATATTATTTGTATGTTTTGAAATACATTGGTATGTGTAGGTTTCGACACCTAGTTATCTGCCTTTGGAAGCCTTTCCTACAGGGAAATGCCTCCTAGTGCTTCCACTGAGTCTTGTAGTTTGCTAATGCTCCAGAACACATGGATTGACCGGCATGTATCCTTCTTTGCTCCTGTGTCTGTCCTTACGGGGAAATCACGCGTTTCTCCTTTAAGTCCTTGTAGCTTGCTATGACTTGGGTTCATACTGTTGGGGAACATAGTAATTTCAAAAAAAATCCTACGCACACGCAAGATCATGGTGATGCATAGCAACGAGAGGGGAGAGTAATGTCCACGTACCCTCGTAGACCGTAAGCGGAAGCGTTATGACAACGCGGTTGATGTAGTCGTACATCTTCACGATTCAACCGATCCAAGTACCGAACGTACGGCACCTCCGAGTTCAGCACACGTTTAGCTCGATGACGATCCCCGGACTCCGATCCAGCAAAGTGTCGGGGATGAGTTCCGTCAGCACGACGGCGTCGTGACGATGATGATGTTCTACCGGCGCAGGGCTTCGCCTAAGCTTCGCGACGATATGACCGAGGTGGAATATGGTGGAGGGGGGCACCGCACACGGCTAAGGAACGATCACAAAGATCAACTTGTGTGTTATGGGGTGCCCCCTGCCCCCGTATATAAAGGAGCCAAGGGGGAGGGGGCGGCCGGCCAAGGAGGGCGCGCCAAGGAGGAGTCCTACTCCCACCAGGAGTAGGATTCCCCCCCTTCCAAGTAGTAGGAGTAGGAGTCAAGGAAAGGGGGAAGAGAAGAGAAGGAAGGAGGGGGCGCAGCCCCTCCCCATAGTCCAATTCGGACTAGGCCTTGGGGGGGCGCCCAACCTCTCCTCTCTCTTTCCCCTAAAGCGCAATAAGGCCCATATACTCCCCGGCGAATTCCCGTAACTCTCCGGTACTCCGAAAAATACCCGAATCACTCGGAACCTTTCCGAACTCTGAATATAGTCGTCCAATATATCGATCTTTATGTCTCGACCATTTAGAGACTCCTCGTCATGTCCCCGATCTCATCCGGGACTCCGAACTCCTTCGGTACATCAAAACATATAAACTCATAATAAAATTGTCATCGTAACTTTAAGCGTGTGGACCCTACGGGTTCGAGAACTATGTAGACATGACCTAGAACTGTTTCCGGTCAATAACCAATAGCGGAACCTGGATGCTCATATTGGCTCCCACATATTCTACGAAGATCTTTATTGGTCAAACCGCATAACAACATACGTTGTTCCCTTTGTCATCGGTATGTTACTTGCCCGAGATTCGATCGTCGGTATCCAATACCTAGTTCAATCTCGTTACTGGCAAGTCTATTTACTCGTTACGTAATGCATCATTCCGTAACCAACTCATTGGCCACATTGCTTGCAAGGCTTATAGTGATGTGCATTACAGAGAGGGCCCAGAGATACCTCTCCGACAATCGGAGTGACAAAACCTAATCTCGAAATACGCCAACCCAACATGTACCTTTGGAGACATCTGTAGTACTCATTTATAATCATCCAGTTACGTTGTGACGTTTGGTAGCACCCAAAGTGTTCCTCCGGTAAACGGGAGTTGCATAATCTCATAGTTACAGGAACATGTATAAGTCATGAAGAAAGCAATAGCAATATACTAAACGATCAAGTGCTAGGCTAACGGAATGGGTCATGTCAATCACATCATTCTCCTAATGATGTAATCCAATTAATCAAATGACAACACATGTCTATGGTTAGGAAACATAACCATCTTTGATTAATGAGCTAGTCAAGTAGAGGCATACTAGTGACTATATGTTTGTCTATGTATTCACACATGTATCATGTTTCCGGTTAATACAATTCTAGCATGAATAATAAACATTTATCATGATATAAGGAAATAAATAATAACTTTATTATTGCCTCTAGGGCATATTTCGTTCACATACATTGATGACCGACACATGCATTGCTGGCTTACCCATGTTTGTCACATTACATTTGTGTCGCCTTGGTTTATGGCTATTCATGTTGACCTAGGTTCTTTGTCGTATTGATGCTAACATTGCAATCATATACGTGATCCAAAAGATGCAAACGGTCCCGGCCAAGGTAAAGGTGGCAGCTGTGGGCTACCGTGCGTGAGGCTGCAAAGTGATATGATGTGTCTTATGCTAGATCGGTGTGACTTAGGATCGGGGTCCCGACAAATTGCTTGCGTACTGCGCTTCCAGTCAGGTCTCCTTTGATGTGATCTGCGGTGCATCCCCCCGGCGTCGAGGGTACACGGTGACGTGCTTGTGTGCGAACACCTGTATGTATTTTTTTTACTTCTGATGTTCTTTGTACTACCTTGACAGTTGATGAATAGATTGGAAATTTTGTAAATTAGGACGATCCACAATCTTGTGATGATTCTTCTAGAGTGTCATTTTAATCTAAAGTCATCGTGACAATGGGACTCGCTTAGAGCATCTCCAATAGAAGACTTAGATGTAAAAATGCCTAACTTCTACATCTCTGGAGCCTAAAAACGCCACTCCAGCAGATGATGTGGATGCAAAAAAGATTACATCTCCACCTCACAGAGATGTAAGCTATAACACTTTGTGGTGCAAGTTTGCATCTCCAACTCCAAGAGATGTAAAAACGTGGTCGCCCGCCAACTGCCCAAATGCCACTTCCTCTCCTTTCCCTCCCTCAAATCATCGTCTTCCCGCCGCTCGCCACCGTACCGCTGCTCTGCCGCCACCCAATTCAGCATGCTGCCACCGCCCCACCGCGGATCCACCTCTGCCTTGCCGCTTGCTTTCGATTCCTCCCATTTTCGGCCACCGCCCGCCGTCGTACGACCCTACTCTGGTGTAGGGTCGAAAGTATGTCTAGAGGGGGGTGATTAGACTACTTGACCAAATAAAACCTAACCTTTTCCCAGTTCTAGTTGTAGGAAGATTTTAGCAATTATCACAAGTCAAGGAACACCCTACACATGCAATTGTAAGGGTATAGCAGCGGAAAGTAAGATATTGCACATGTAAGTAAAGGGAAGGGTTTGGAGAAGGCAAATGCAATGGGGACACGAAGAGTTTTGGCATGGTTCTGATAGGTGGTGATATCGTATGTCCACGTTGATGGAGACTACAACCACGAAGGGTAAAGGTTGCGCGAGTCCATGGAGGGCTCCACCCACAAAGGGTCCACGAAGAAGCAACCTTGTCTATCCCACCATGGCCATCGTCCATGAAGGACTTGCCTCACTCGGGTAGGTCTTCACGAAGTAGGTGATCTCCTTGCCCTTCCAAACTTCTTGGTTCAACTCCACATCATGTCAGAGGCTCCCAAGAGACACCTAACCAATCTAGGAGACACCACTCTCCAAACGGTAATAAACAGTGTGTTGATGATGAACTCCTTTCTCTTGTGCTTTAAATGGTAGTCTCCCAACACTCAACTCTCTCACACAGATTTGGCAATGGTTGAAGAAGGATTTGAGTGGAAAGCAACTTGGGGAAGGCTAGAAATCAAGGTTAAAATGGAGGAATGGAATCTCTTGATCTCAACACATGAGTAGGTGGTTCTCTCTCAAAAAATGAGTAGTGGAAATGTAGGCACGTTCTGATGGCTCTCTTACTTAGTAAGAGGTGGTAAAGGGGTATAAATAGCCTCCACAAGGAATCCAACCATTACACACTTTTGACCCAACTCGGCGGCACCGATCAGAAATCTTGGTCGCACTGACCTGTGTGAAAGATATGAACGTGTAACACCCTGGATTTTGGCCTTTTCTTTTTCTTTTGATTTCCTTTGAGTTACTGCTTTGATTTGCTTTTCCATGGCTCCGTGATCCTAAAACTTGGGAAGATCATGTCTTCCTAGGTTTCATAGTGGCTTGTCATCCTCAAAACCATCCTAGCTCATGTCATTTTCATCCAAGCTCAATCCTAATATTAGTTTTATTGGGAATATTCCTTTTCTATTAAGGAATAACCCTATTTTCCCTAGGTTGTGAAGCAACCTATATTTCTGACATTCTAAAAATTCCCAAATAATTCTCATAAATCTTTGGGTCATATCTTCCTCAAATATGGAAAAACTGTTCATTGCCATGTTCAAAAATGATCCTCAAATAATTATTTATCTATTCTGCTCGAAATGGCACTTTGTGAAGGAAGTGTTATTTATCTTTGCTTGATTGAGCTCAAACCTTTTGGACACCTTCTCCTGTCCATATCATTTCCTCATGCCAAGATTCAAATCAAATTGCCTAGTAAATATTTTGCAATTTAATTCCAAAGTTTCTATCCAGAAAGAAACTTTGTGAAGGAGATACTCGCTAGGCATATTCAAATGTGTTGAAACTTTGCCACATCCTTCATATGATCAAATAATAGATCTCCTCCAAATTTTAGCTCATGTGACTTCTCTATGTGAGCTCAGCATCAATTCTTGGTTTCTGGTCTGATTTAAGTTTGTGAAGCAACTCTATTTTATATTGCTTCATTATCGCTGAAAATTTACCTGGCCATTATCCTATCCATATAAACTCTCTCCACAAAATTTGGGCTCATTCCATCCATCCATTTTCCCTCTGCAATTTTCCTAAGTTTCTGTCCAGATTGAAGCTTTGTGAAGCAAGTACCATTTTGGTATTTCCAAATGGTATGAAATTTTTACATAATCTTCATATGCCCATATAACTCATATCCTCCAAAATTCAGCTCAATCAAACTTGATATGTGAGTGCTACTTCATACTTTGTATTTTTTCTGTACAATATGGTGCATTCTACGGCAAGTGCTCTTTTTATTCATCGTAATGAGCTGATTTTGGGTTAACACAGTGGTCTTAGCATGTTATAACACTAGGCCAAAGCCCAGAGTTCATCTCTTGTTCAAGGCTCTCTCAATTCACATCAAACAGTTTGCTGATGATCTGCTTTGGAGCCATCTGCATATCGCTTCTTTGCCCCTCCCTTTGGTTGTTTCCTCGTTGGCACTCTATGTTGTCCAGTCCATATCCCAGCATGGTCGGCCGGCCCGGGTGCAATCACGTGCACCAGTTCACGTGGTGACCACCGCTCTGGCACGCCATGGACGCAAGCTACGTGTCTGTTAGCTCGGGCCCCTCCCCTGCTCCTCGCGTTCGCATGCCCGACCGTGTCAAACAGCTCCCTCTCGTCGTAGCCTTCACCCTGGACCCCTCTCCCCCTCTGGATTCTTCCCTGGCAAGTCGTCCCTGTCGAGGAACAGAGTGTGCCCACGGGAGCACAGTGCCCCGACCGGCCCTGCCCGTGCTCCGTCCTATTTCTCCCCATCATTTGGCGTTGCCCTCCTCCGTGACTCTCTTATGGCCTCTCCTGTCGCCGTCCACACCTGACGAGCGCCCTATTCGCGCCAGAGCTTCGGACAGACTCGCTCGACAGTGACCAATCACGGGCATCGTTGCCTCACCTACTTATAGCCACCCCAAGGCCCCCGAGCTCACCAGCCTCCTCTCCTCCCTCCTCTGACCACCACGACCACCCAACAAAGCTCAAGAAGCTCTCTGCCCCTCCAATGGCCGCCAAGTTCATCGCCGGGCGCCGCCTAAATTTCCCCAACGCCGAGCCTCTCCCTTCCTTCTTCCACCTCTAGACTACCACTAGACCCCGATGGTTCGTCCCAGCCCTTCGACTTGATCTCCGGCGGCCTACAATTTCCCTGCCCAATCATGCCCAAAGCCACCATCTGCCATGGCCAGAGGTGCGCCCACTGCGGTCATCCTCGAAGCTCGTGCACCCCCGGGATGGATGTGCCGCTTAGCCCTGCGCACGTCGGTGTGCCGAGTGCCTCGGATGGTGGCCCGTAGCACCGGCAGCCATCGCCGGAGCCCGCCTCTGCCTCGGCCGAGCATGAGGCCAGGAGGTTGAAGACGACAATGCCAAGCCTTGCGCTGGACCCCGCTTGTAAGCCTCCCATGCATTGACCCCGCGGGACCGCCGATGTGGCAAGTGGAAGCGCATTTGGTAAATTGCGTTTTTGTGTAATGAAAGCGTACTTCGATATGTCTTCTGCTAAGAATACACTTTTACGACAAAGGAAAAGTATTTCTAAAAATGCGCCTTCTGTTTTTCAGCTCAGCCAGCCAAAATGGTTGAATAGTGGATGTTCAGCCGTTAGCAACAGAAAAACGAAGATTCTTATTTGTTTTTCTACTAATGAACGAACGACTGTATCTTTTCAACCGTGACTCTGAATGAGGTGATTCCAAAGCCCAGTTCTTTGTCTCTTCGAGCCCGTCACGTTGGTTCAACTTTCATAATGTTTTCGCACTATGAAAACGACCATTTTGCCCTTGCCAGTAAACAGCCCCTCCGAGAGAGAACTATTTCCGGTGAATCTTTCTGCGGTCATTCCACACTTCTTCCCGATGTATTCTACATCCCCAGGCAAGCCATGACAGCCACTTGCATGGTTTCTACTTAAATGATTAATAAATGTTTGCTCATTTACTTCTGATGTTGTTGTTTCGGTTATGCTGGTGGATCCCTGCTTATCATCATGTTATGCTATGCTACACTCTGTTAGTCGTATGATTACTTGCTAGTAGTATTGCTCTTGTATTTCATGCTGGTACTTATGTCATGCTAGTGATAGTGATGTTTATCTGATGCATGATTATCGTCAGTTATGAAGAGTATCTGTGATATGCATGATCATCGCTATGCCATGTTCATCTACATTGAGTAGTCTAAGTGTTGCATTATTGTTGATGCTAATGACTCATATGGTTATGTTGCTCATCCATGTTTATGTTAATATCATGCTCATGCGCATTTTTATTTCATCATGTTATTATGACTCAGCATCTTTTGCATTCAAGTTTAACCAGACATTAATTAAACTTGAACACATATTGGCTGAGTCATAGTGTCATTGAATCGAGTTGACCAGTGCAACCACACTTGCCTTTATGGGGGGTCCTAACTGGGTCTATTGTCATGCCTCTCACCGGTGCCTCGGACTAGGGAAGGTTATGGGCGCGTGCTACCCTGATCAGGTAGGTGGACATAAGCCTTGTGTGCCCGTGTTGGTATTGAGCTCATGTCCCTGTTTGGGACCATTTTTGTTTTGCCATGACGGTGGCCGTTGGGTGTCACGAGGTGACATCGGGGCCACCCATGACTTAGCCCAAAGGGAATTTGTTGGAGTGGAAGGGAGAGTGTCATGGCAATAGATCGGTTTTGCCGAAACGCCGTTGGTCCACCCGAATGGGAGCACGAGGCCTTGGGTTCCATGGTGTGGGTACAATGTGCTAACCTTTGTAGAGTGTGTTTAATCTACCGATAGTCGTGCCCACGGATAAGGGCCCAGTTCGTAGTAGGTCACACTATGGGTCAACAGTAATAATAACCTGTAAATATCAACCCCTGCTCGATGATGGAATGAAGTGGTTAATCCTTATGGGATCACGAGAGTATCACAGTGGTATCAAGGATACCGAAGATGGTTGAGGTTTATGGTGTTATGCGAGAATCAAGGGTAAAGATCAAGCTCCTTGTGGTCATGTAATGATTACTATGGTATTGTTAATACCAAGCTTGATTTGATCCTGAGGTGATCGTGTGATGACCATGATGATAAGTGATTCATGTGGTGGTTCCGAGGTAACCCCGAACAGAGTAAGTTGGTGCATGATATTGTTAACATGTTGCATGCTAGTATCATCATATGTTCATGACATGCTCATTTGATATTGTTCTAGTGCTATTTTGTTTATCTTTTGCATGCCACGTGTTCTGATAGTATCATGTTCAACATTGCTAAGCAACGTGTAAATGCCATGCTGTTATTTGTCTTGATTGCTTTGGTTGGTGTGAGCTTGCAAGTACATTCGATGTACTAACCTGGCATGTCATGCCAGTTTGCAGGTCATGCCTTGTCTTCTTGCTTGTTTGCTAAGGATCTTGAGTTTGCAAGCTAGGATAAGCATTCGAGCCAGAGTCCCTGCGGAGTGGAGTCCATCGTCGTTGTCGTTGTTCCGCTGCTAGAAGTTATTCCGCTGCTATGTGTTGTTATGCTACTTGCATAGTGCAACCTTGGCAGGCGTAGTGTCGTTGTGCCGATGTAATTCCCTTGTACCCCTACCGATTGTAATAAAGAGCTGATTTGTTGTATGCCAGGCAGTGTCGTATTCCAGAGACTTACCTCGATCTCTAGGCTGGAATACGGGGCGTTCCGGTCTCTCTAAGTCGGGGTGCCACAACAGTTGGTATCAGAGCAGGTCTAGCTGTAGAATGTCCTGGTCCGCGTGAGCGTTAGAAATCGGTAGTATCGAGTCTTGTTAGTCTGCGGCATTTGATTGTTGCATTTGTTTGTCGCATAGCATGGATATAGCCTCATTATCTTGTCACTAACGGTTAATCTTGTGAGTGTAGGTGGCATCGGTTTCGATCCAATACCTGCACCCCTCCAGTTTCGCATACCTGCTCTTCGGTGTTTGGCGTCACCTTTGTCCCAGCGGAGTGATGCCAAGGTACCAAGTGTTCCACACACCATTTGCAGGTATCACATCCTTATCCTTCCGCCAGTCACCCCTATCATTTCGGTGATAGACATGTTTCTATCCCGGATTGTGCCATCCATCTTGCCGCTTTGGCAACCCTTACTGGTCTTTGCTATCAGAAAAAGGGCAATGTCAGCAAGCCGTGCTTTCCACCGCTATCCCACCATGTCACTCCTTCCCTGGACGTGTACGGACCCCTTTCGTCCGCTTGATGATGGTGGGGTCATGACCTCTGCGTCCCGCCACATGATCACCAAGCTTTTCCTCACCTCCGTGTCCGCCCAGATGCGACCGGTGTTAATCCAACGCTTGGTGTAACCTTGTTTACACCAACTCTTTTCACACTTGGATTCACTTTCGTGCACACCGCGACAACATATTAGATCGTAGAACTGAAGTTTTCGCGAGATCTGTGTGCTTAAGTGTGTAACCATATTATTGTTGTGAGTAGCAGTATAATAATATGTGATGTTGCTTGAATATGATATTGCTTGTATATAATCATAATTGCCTTGTGTGTTTTGTCTTAGTCATTTCTTCTGCTTCTTTCTTTGAGCCCTTGGTGTTGCCTTATTTCCCCGCATTAAAGTTGCTCGTCAACCGACACTGGACCCAAAGAATCAGCAAGGAGTTCAAAAATTTGGAAGTCCAGTTAAATATTATGAAATTCTAAGCTGACTTTATTGTATTGGCACTATTTGGTCTAAATACAAATGATATCCTAGCTTGAATATCAGCATCAAGTCTACATTAGTGTGCAATCTTCACAGCAGTAATGACGGAATCAGACGGAAGACAACTTTGGGTGCATGACTAACAGTATATTATCTATCAAGGATAGAAGCTTCTGGTGTAAGCAACCAGTCTTCCCTCACAAACTACCTGAGAAGCTTACAATGCAAGTCTCCTCTGCCTTCCTCGATACGATATGTGGATGACTTCCAGCACAAGATACTCCGTCTTCCTCGGTAAGCCACCGCAAAAGCTTCCGGCATAAGAACTCGAGTCTTCCCCAGCAAGCCACTAAGGAGGAAACTTCTGAAGCACGGTACCCAACCTTCTTTAGCAAGCTGTCTGACGAAAGCTTCGAGCAGAAGCTATTCGGTCTTCCTCAGCGTGATGGTTTTCAGCACAAGCTTCCTCCGTATGGCACTTGTACAAGGTATTACACAACGAGTTGACAACATATGGCAGTGCATCTTAAAAATCAGATCCATAACAGTTTGGTCAGGAACACGAGCAAGTTTGGACACAACTATCTCCCTCAGGAACCAAATGCTCAGCTACGCATGCTCTCATTGTGAGCATGCAACTAAGGTCTTGCAAGTCACTCGAACGATGATGTAAATGGAATCTAACAACCACATGAGTATTGTTAAAAGAAGGAAGCCAGTTATACACCCTAGTGTGACAAATGACTATGGAGATTGACGACAATAGTGAGCTCTGTACAAGTATTTGTGAACTTGGTATATGATCTTGATGAGCCCTTGTCTACTTTTCTCCGCTGACGACACCACGCATGTGTTCTGAGCTGCTTTTGGCCGTCTGGGGTGGATGCCGACTTTATTTCTCTCTATTCAACAATTGTCATGAGCTCAGAGCTCCTTTTCGGCCGTCTCGTACAACTGTTGAGTTTCTTTTTGTGACAGCGGACCTATGCTTTGAGCTACTCTTCGATCGTCTTACGGAACTGCCACGTTCTTCTTATCAACACGGTCTCATGCTCTGAGCTGCTTTTTAGCCGTCATGAGCCGTGGTTGAGTTATTTCAGTAATGTCCCAGATCTGAGTTCTAAATACCGTTCCGGTGGCTACTGATTTATTTGTCGATTTCTTGCAAGGGTTCGAATGATCATTTCCCTACAGTTAAAACTTGAGAGAGGATGAACCTCCCATTTAAACGATGTTACCATGTCAGGAGATGAGGATACATGTATGATAATTATTGCATGATTCACATGGATATGCCGACAAAATGAGTAATCCGGATGTTGAACGACAATCTCACAACCTATGCCCTCACTTATGGTAATTGATTAAAGAATAGCCTGTCGTGGACAAGATTCTTTTGCCGAAAACAACGCTAGTGATGTCTGTGAATGTCATCGTCACACGGCGGCACCATTTTTTCAGTCACAACAAGCAACTGTCAAATATTTGGTACGAATTGGATACTCCAGACTGTGAAGCCAGTCATGATCATTCAGAAATTCCTACGAGAAGTCAGACTCCGTCAGGAGAACATGTATGATTCATGTCGGTGGGAATGACACTTATGGGATCAACGGGATCCCTATTGTGGTCTGCGGGCGCGGGGTTGTGAGAAGAGCAGGTCTAAGAGCCAGCACAATGGTCGTTTACACAGGTTCGGGCCGCGGTGATCTCGTAATACCCTAGTCCTACTTTGGTGCGTATATCAGTGTTTTTGAACTAGCTGTCGAGCGTGACTTGCTCAAAGAGCCGAATCCCCATCCAGTACGCCTCGGGCCTCCTTTTATAGTCGAAGGAGGCACTACAGTCGCACACAGGAGGTGGAAAGGGTACAGTGTACAAGCTTATCGCTTGTTGTTACGGGACAAAATGCATTAAATGCGCCTCTAAGGTGTCCCCCTGCTTTATCGCCGCCTCGCCCTGCCTTGACGCGCGTCCAGGCCAGCGAGGCGGGCAGCGCCATGTAGGCTGGCAGGCTGCTGGCGTGCCATGGTGGCTGCGTTTTCACGAAGATCTGCATGCCACCATGCAGGTGCATGCTGAGTTGGCCTTGGGACCGCACGTCGCCACGCAGGTGCCCGCCTGGCTGGCTGGGCAGGTAGCTGCATGGGAATAGCAGTGGGGTCTTGGTGCGCGTGGGCCTGACCGCGGCCTCGCTGATGTCCTCGGCAAGGGCCTTGCCGGGGCCCCGGCAAGGGTCTTGCCGTGGCACTGCGGTCGTCCTCGGCAAGGATGTTGCCGGAGGTCTCGTCTGCTGGTCCTCATATGATATTATGTGTGTTAACGATCTTCACGAAGATCTGCATGCCATCATGGGGGCGCCTCCGAGCCTTTTTTCCAATGTGGTTGATGGTGTTGGAAACCTTGGGCTCAAGGGTGGCGCACTCCGCTGGTGTTGGGCGAGTCGCCCCGGCAAGGTCCTTGGCCGTGGAGGCTGCCCCGGCAAGGGTCTTGCCGGGGGAGTCCACTTTGCCATCTTGTTCTTTGTGTTTCTGTCTTGGCATTGCTTGATCGCCTTGTGGCTTCGGCCTCCCTCCTCTGCCCTGCTAAGTGTGGTCGCGGGCGTGGCTCTGACTGCCCGTGCACAGGTAAAGGGGTACAAAGTAGAACCCCTACTTCTATACATCGACAGGAGCCCTCGGGCCTGGGCCACACATAAGCGCGGCGCGTTGTTGGGCTAGGCCCAGAACGGTGCGCGGGCAGGCGGGGCCGATGTTTACCACGGTAATTTTCCGCCCGCTGCGCTTCCTCATGACCCGGATTGAATGCACGACGTGGAGGGCCGGGCATGACGTGGGGGGCATGCGTGGGGCGCCTTCTGTATGCAGGCGCCACGTCGCAGTAAATGGTAAAGAGGCGGCCCACGCCTTCCCCATGAAAAGGAATAACCGCAGGCGCGCTGCTCATTTACCCTCTGCGTTTTCCCCAATCTCGGCACTGCGGTCCCCACCTTCTTCCTCCTCTAGCTCGCCTCTGCTCGTCACTGCCGCGCCCCCATTGCTCTCGATCCTCTGCCTTCGCCCAGTCGCCATGGCGCCCAAGATCAGCAAGGGAAAGGGCAAAGGGGCGGCCAAGGATGTCGTGGAGAAGGAGGCGCCGGAGAACAAAGCGGCGGCGTGGCAAGCGCAGTTCGCCTACTTCTCCCCGTCGTCGGACGATGTATTCCACCTCAAGGACATCTTCAGGCCTCTGTGGGCGGCGGAGACGATGGGGCACCCTGCCATGCGCATCATCCTCGCCGACTGTGGTGAGGCCGGCCCCAATCAGTACCCCTTCTTCGTCGATTTCTTCTCCAGCAGGCTCTGCCCCCCCTTTTACGATTTCCTCAATGATGTCATGCGCACCTTTGGCTTCCGTCTTCTGGACCTTACGCCGAATGCCGTGGCATACATGGCGCTCTTTGCCCACCTTTGCGAGGGCTTTGTTGGGGTGCTTCCCAGCACGGCGCACTTCCGCCACTACTTCTCCCCTCGCCTCCAGCCAGGGGCGCCCTCTCTGGGAGCATCTCCTGGATCCCGAGGGCCCAAGGCAGGGGCATGTATCCAGAGGGTGCCCACAAGGAGAGCTGGGAAGAGTGGCGGGGTCGGTGGTGCAGGATCGAGGAGAAGAACCCACCGGAGTTCTGTCGGGTTCGCCGGAGCCCGCCGCTTCGCGGCGATGACTGGAGTGACGTCGATGCTGACGATGCGAAGCTCTCGATTGCCGTCGCCAGGATCCATCATCTCACCACGGCCGGGCTCACCCTTGAGATGATCGGGGCGTACTTCATTCGCCGCCGAATCACCCCGCTGCACAACAAGGGGAGGCCGACCTGGGATTTCAGGAACGCGACCGACATCATGAGGCTCCGCCCCGGCCTGAAGCACAATTTCACGGCGATGGGGCACACCCATCACTGCCATAGGCTCTTCTAGCTCGACGTGTTCGCCGATGGCAGGGTGGAGAGGACCAGCACGGCCGCGAAGGCAGGCAAGGCCATCAAGGGGCCCTTATTTGGGTTGTCGCCGGGTGTGTTCCCGCTGAGCAAAAACACGTGCCAGGCCGCCATCCTCGAGATGATGCCGATCTTCAACACGCACAACCTCGACCCGTCGTGGGTCATGCCCCCGACACGCGAGGTGTAGGAGTTCTTCAACAACTTGTCGGAGGACTTCGAACGTGAGGAGCCGCTGCTTATCGCGGAGACCACCCAGGCGGAGATCAAGTACATCGCCGCCAGGGTGGCGGAGGCGCAACTCGCCATGGAGGTCGGTAGCGCTGGCGGCATGGAGGATGAGGACGGCGTGGCCGCGGAAGAGATGGAGCTCGCCCAATGGGCGAAGGCTGCCGGGAAGGCCAGCGGTGCCAACACCGGGGCTCCCCTCGTCGAGGAGGTGGGCGAGGAGTCGACCAAGGGAGAGGCCGAGTCCGACGATCCTCCGGCCATGGGAAGAGGGCGTGTCCTTCAGCGGGCCAGCTCTCTGGTGAGCCCGTCCGGCCCAGGAGGACTGAGCCGCGGCAAGGGGCCCAAGGGGAGCCTGTGCGCCAGACAAGGGGCGCGATGACGAAGAAGGCGGCGTAGACCGCGGTGGCGAAGAAGAAAGCGACTGCTTCTTCTTTGTCCAAGCGCCACCGGACTCCACCCCTCCCCTCCTGCCATAGACGTCGACGTGGGGGTCGTCTTTAATCTTGGGTCCCTCGGCCCAAAGAGGAAGAGGAAGGCAGCGGGAGAGGAGGCGGACGACAAGTAAGTGTCTGCCTTCTTCACCCCCCCTCCCCCCGCTTTTTCAAACCGCGCTGCTTCTTGTGACTTGCCTTTATATTCGCAGGGACAGGGAGATGCTGGCCCAGAGGGTGGCGAAGAGGGCCAAGGCGTCAGCGGGCGACCAGCCCCCGGCGGGCGCTTCTCACACGCCGGTGGTGGAACTCAGCTCGGATAGCAGCCCCCGGATCAGCCCCCAGCGTACGTCCGCCACCTGACTCCTTATCCACGGGCGCCGGGGTATGATTTTTTGGCACTAACCTTGCCGTGGCTGCAGGAGGAGGACGGCAGCAGGAGGAGCCACCGAGGGCCACTTCCAACACGCTGCCCCCATCAACCACACCGCCCCGAGGGGCGTCCCCGGCAAGGGCATCAAGCGTCGAGCCCATGCGCACGGAGGAGGAGGAGGACTTGGGCACTGGCGGCTCCGTCCCAGCAACATATGTTGTTGGGAGGGGGGGCACTTCCTCTCGACCCGGCACGGGTAAGTCACCCGCTTTTTGTTCCTGCTTTTCTTTCGTCTTTTGTTTTTGATCCTTGATCATGGCCTCGCCTCATCCTCCCTTTCGGCATCCAGATCCCTCCCCGGCAGACCAGGAGGACATCGACACCAACATCACGGAGGTCGCCCAGGACACCGTGGCCGAGGCCAACAAGGTCGCCGCTGAGGAGGCCGCTGAGACCGGTGCCGAGGACACCGCCAAGGGGCCTGCCGGAGGGACCGAGGAGGCTGCTGCCGAGGAGGCCGGCAAGGGCATCGCCGAGGAGGCCGGCGAGGGCATCGTCGAGGGGGGGGGGCGAAGGGCCGGGGAGCCTGGCAAGGCCGTTGCTGAGGAGGAGGTAGTCGAAGATCAACCTTCCTCCTCCGCCGCCTATGGCTCGAGCAGGTAATTGAAGGTGGGCGATGACCTGTTCGTCCACCTTCCAGGGACGGCGGGCACCAGGGCACCGGCCGAGGGGGAGGTGTTCGACGATGAGGTGCTCGCTACCGTCGGGCTCGAGGTTGTTAATGAACTGAGCACCGGTGGCGGCAACACCCAGGAGGAGCAGCTTCTCCGTGCTATGGGCGCTAGCTTCTGGAAGCTCTAGGCGCTCCATTGCACCCATCTGGACAAGGCGAAGTCCAGGGAGGCGGCAGCGGGCAAGGCGGAGGCGAACCTCGAGGAGTGCGTTGCCGAGGCACATGCCTGGTTCCGCCAGGCCCACAAGGAGCTGAAGGCTGCTCAAGGCCAGCTGGCCGAGCGCCAGCAGGAGCTCCTCTTGAAGCAGGCTGACATCGAGAAGGCCCAGGAGGCGGCGAGGGAAGAGGCCGCCCAAGCCGAGGCCACCCGGTCCCAGCGCCAGGCCGAGCTGAACTCCCAGGAGGAGCATCTCGTCGCTCGTGAGGCGGCGCTCGCCACCACACTCCACGACAAGGACGAAGAGGTCACAGAGCTTGTCATGCAACGGACCCAGGAGCTAGAGCGAAAGCACAAAGAAGCACTTGATGCTCAAGCTATGGCCCCACAGCGACAATGTGAAGGAGCTGGAGGCTGAGCGGGACGGTCTGAAGACCAGGGCCGAGCAGCTGGCGAAGGAGAAGGACTCGGTCAACTGCGCCTTGACACAGGTGATAACCCACAAGTATAGGGGATCGCAACAGTTTTCGAGGGTAGATGTAATTCCCTCCCCTATCAATTGTAATAAAGAGCTGATTTGTTCTATTTGAAATACAGGGCGTTCCAGTCTCTCTGAGCCGAGGTGCCACAGAATGTTGGAGGTCTTGGTGGGACGGACTGGAAACAACTTGGATGAACCGATGTGCCATGGCAAAGGCAGGCCTCGTTTCGGTGGCACCGATTGCATCAACTCAGTAGGACCGAAGTGAAGCAATAAGGGAACAGAAAGATTTGCACGCCATCTCAGTGGGACTGATTGCAAAACTCGGTGGGGCCAAAATTGATGCAACAAGTTACCGAAGGTTTGGCAAGCCATCTCGGTGAGACCGATTGCAAAACTCGGTGATACCAAAATAATTGCAACTGGTTACAAAGGTTGACCAGGACAAAACGGTGGGATCGAGAACCATATCAGTGATTCTAATTTGTTAGGGTTTGGCAGACGCAGTATCTAAATGAACTCGGTGGGTCCGGATGGAGAAATTTCGGTGGGGCCAAGTTGGAAAGTAGGGTTTTGGACATGTTTGGATAGAGAAAGTGGTTGAGTGTTTTGGAGCAATATCACTAAGCACTTGAGAAATAGATCATAATCAAAACCTCATCCCCTTTTAATAGTATTCACTTTCCTACAGACTACATGTGATCTTGGATCACTTAACCAAAAATGTAGAGTCTTGAGCTTTTGCCAATCCATGTCCTTAGTATTTTGTGGGGTCCACAATCACTAGTCCTTGGCATGCCAATGAGTGAACATCCTAAAATCGTTAACTTGAATGGATATTAGTTCTATGTGATGTATGTAGTTATTAATAACCAAAACCACCTGGGGATTAGTTGCACTTTCAATCTCCCCCTTTTTGGTAATTGATGGTAACATATAGATCAAAGCTTCAACAAATGATTAAATGAAATGAAATACATCATCGCGTTGAGAAGTATGTGATAAGCAAGAGCTCCCCCTAAATTTGTGCATTATTAAAAATTTGCTCTTGAATGCAAATGCACAATCGATTAGGATCATGGGTCACTCTTCCATGTCACATACAACTTGGTGGAGAGCACAAAATGATATGATTGGAATAGTAAGCATGCATCACCAAAAATATAAGTGAGTGATCATACATGGATAATGATAATGATAAGCATTTGGCATAACATGAAGCATAGTATGATCAAAGACAACCATAGCATAACATGAAGAATAGTATGATCAAACACAACTATAGTATCTCACAAGCATAACGAATGAAAGTAGCACGAACCAAATAGTACCAAAAACTCAAGAAAACCAATGAGCAAAAGCAAGACTCTCTCTCTCTCTCAGCCTAATGATCTATACAAATTCTCCCTCTTTGCCATAAGTACCAAAAAGCTTGAATAGGTATAGAGCTATGCGTCTCTCTAGACACGATCCTCGGCAGCTCCTGATGGCGATCTCTGGCTGGCAGCTCCGGTGTGCGTAGATGGTGTTGGGAGAAGTGCATCTGTGAAGGCTTCAGTTGAAGTCTTCTGAGCTGGTGGAGTAGAGACTGAGGTGGCACTGATGAAGCAGCAGCAGGGGCAGAAACTGTAGTCCTCATGTCTGCATTAGGCATTGTAGCAGACTTGGGTGCCCTAGGCACTGTCTGGAATCTGTTAGTCATCGGTCTGTCATCTCCACTATCCTCAGCAGCAGTTGTAGTTGTATCAACATCATCCTTCAACTTCGTCACTATTGTCTGAACCTCTGTGATCTTTACATCAAGATGATATATCTTTGCCTTGACTACCCGCTCTAAGCTCTCCTAGTTCTTGGTGAGGTCGGTTAGACTTCAACTGATATTAAGTCATTTGGTTGTTCTTCGTCTTGACATTAACAATGGGAGTATTTGGAGCATTTGCTTCCTGGGCTGCTTTAGCTGCAGCAGCTGCCTGAATGTTCTCCTGTGCCTTAACAGAAGTAGGGTGAGAAGGATCCATCACTACTACATTGTCCTTGAACTCTGCCAACAAAGGGAGATGCTCGCGACCAAGAAGATATGTGCTCGTTCCAACCATGGAGTTGATGAGCAACTGAATCTGTGGAGCAAAATCACATGATCGCTTCTGGTCAGCTGCGGTTCTCTCAATAGTTTCAACTATTAGGATCAGCGCCTTGAACTTCTAAGGTGTATCAAAAGAGATGCAGAAGGTTGATGGAGTGGTCCGAATCATCTTGTCATCTCTAGATTTGGGCAACAGAGTGTGCCTCAAAATAGTGTTGATGGTGGCCAAACCACCCAACAGGTGCTTCACAGATTCAAACGTGTGTGTCTCAAGGTCATTTTCAGGAATAGGCTTGTACATGTTCTGCATGGAATTGTGGTCCATCTTGGGCTTTGCATATACATCAATATCGTTCTCTTCTTCTTCAGGAGAACTAAGAAGAGCAGCCCACTTAGAGATGGTTCACTGGTATCTGTTTCCCTCAGTCATCCACACTATCCTCCCATCTGGATAGAAATGAGCAGCAAACTAGAATTGCATGATCATCTCATCATTCCACTTGGTAAGCTTCTTCCCAACAAAAGCATCAACACCATCAAGCTTGAAGCTCTCATGAACATGGGGGAAGTTGTCTTCATTTGCATCAATGTACTTCCAATCCACCCATTTCATATCACTAACAATAGGCTTCTTATCTAGCAACACTGTCTCATAGAAGTCTTGTTGCTCTCTGGTGTGGAAAAGATAGTCACAAGCAGTCCTCCTTCTCACAGCATAGGTATCAGACAATTTCCATTGGCACAGAACTTTATCTGTCCTCATCATGTTCTCAGCAACTAGATGGGTGTGGTCACGATCAGGAATCTGAGGTCTCAACCTCCTGAGCACTAGTGGCTCATCATCAGCATCAACTTCAGGCCTTGTTCTTCTCACTAGCAGAAATATTTCTTGTAGGTCTCTTGGTTGTTGGAGCTTTGGGTTTGTACTTGGAGGTGGTACCAGTCTTCATAGCATCTGACATAGGTTTTTGAGACTTGGTAGGAGGTGGCTTTGTTGTTGGTTCCTCCTCTTCTTCTTCACCTTCAGGCATATCATCTCTCCTCATTGAAGTGGGTTTGAAGATCACATTCATAGACTGTTTTCTCACTCTCTTTTTCTTTGTGGGATCCTCGGAGATCTTGTCCTTGTTGGATAAGGGGACCTTCCTAACAGCAGCTCTTTCCTTGGAGGTTGCAGATGGTCTTGTGCTAGCAGCTGGGCCATACTCCTTTGCAAGCACAATCTTCTTCTTCTTTGATGCCGCTTCACTAGCAACAAAATCCTCATCATATGAGGTTCTCTTCTTGCTTGTCCTTGTAGTAGCTTTTGGCAGTTCTGGAGAACTTCTTACTCCCTCATAATAGCTGCATTCAGGACTAGAGCCTACATTGAGATTAGCATCCAGTTCTGAGACATTCTGACTATCACTTGCATCTGGCATCTTGCAAAGCTGACCATGTGAATAGTTGGGTATGGGCAGAGTAGATAAGTCATCACAAAAGTAGATAATTTTGAAGAAAAATGAGTTCAAATCTTAGTTTCAAGTTTACACAGAAGTCATTTTGGATCCACTATGTTGATCATCTTGGTGATGCCGAAGCACTTAATAGAAACATGGCACATAGTTTCGGTCAGACCAAAATGTGGCTCGATGTCTCCGACATGCTAGGGTTTCACTTAAACTTTATTTTCAGTCTCACCGATTAGTACTTCTTGGTGGCACCAAGATGTACTAGTGCAATGGCCTGGGCCAAATCGATGACTCCGAAAATCTCAAATCGGTTGGTCTGAGATGCATTCAGCGGAAACTCAAACCTAAAATTTTGCTCGAAGCTAATATATGGAATTTGCATTGTAAGGGAAGGTTTCAATCTGTGGCAAGAATAATGGCAGAATTTTGAACACGGAGGGGGTCGAATCTCACCCTAACTTAGTGGAGATCCTCTATGGCGGCAATAGCGGGGAAGATTCCCGTTGACGGCGATGGAATCCGGTGGCAAAGGTGCGCAGGAGACAAGGGTGACGATCCGAAGACCAAGGCAACAACAGCAATAGGGTGCGGGGTCATGACATTTGAAGAATTTTTCAACGCACGGGCCGGGGAGGTATATATACCCGTGTGCTATCGGTGGCTCAGAGTGGAACAACTCGGTGTCACCGATATGTGTAACTACAAGCAGTATAGCACATCGATGACTCTGAGATGGCTCAACTCGATGACACCTAGAAGAAATACTAGATCAATCTAAATGCTTTTGGTTTGACCGAGTTTGAGTGGATTGGTCCAACCGAAATGCATAAAGAAGGTTTTGGAGTTCAGTCCGGTCCTTGGTGTGCTTTACCGGCAAAACTTCCCAGGGTGGGTCACGTTGCTCGGTGAGGGTCAGGTTCGACAGCTAGCACTAAGCTGGGAGCTGTACTTGGCTGCCCCGGCCCCACCAGAGGAGAGGGTCAACGGTGTCTTGTGCGATACGGTGGCCGACATTGTGATCCGGACATTTTGGGTAATTTCTTCTTTATTGAATTAAAAATCAATAGTACCTAGTGATTGTACTAATCAGTCTTGTTTGATTGTGTCTTGAGGGAGAGGAGGAGGCCGCCACTATGGTTGTCAAAGTCGATTGCAAGCGCCTACTTCAGAACTTACGGCACGAGGCTTCGGTGCATGTTGTTCAAGACTACTACGCCTCGACTTGTATTAAGAGGTCCAAGACGAAGTGACATGGCAAGTTTTTGAGTAAGGAGAAGTACATGAAGGTAATTACCTATTCTTAAGGCCTTGTACTTAGTTTCCTTGATTTGATTCATAGGCAAAGCACTGAAATTTCTCTTGACTAACTTAGGTGCCCCCGAGATGGTGTGCGGATAGGATGGACTGTTGGGAGGTGTTGGTGGATGAGTGGTGCTCTCCCCAATGGTTAGCCATCCACAACAAGGCCAAGGATAAGCGTGCCAAAATGGTTGGTGTGCCACACCATCAAGGGAGCTCCAACCTATAAGAGTACAGGGATAATTGGGTATGTGGTTTGCTTCATGATTCATGCAAATTCATTCTTCATGCTAGCTTGAGCCCTTAACTAATATTTTGTTCCTCTCTTTTAGGCGCGACACAACAAGAAGGAGGTGGCAGGGGTGTTCGACCTCTATGCCATGTGAGGGAGTCCTAGATTAAGGGGTCCTCGGACAGCCGGACTATATACTTTGGCCGGACTGTTGGACTATGAAGATACAAGATTGAAGACTTCGTCCTGTGTCCGGATGGGACTCTACTTTGCATGGAAGGCAAGCTTGGATATTCGGATATGTAGATTTCCTTCTCTCTAACCGACTCTGTGTAACCCTAACCCCCTCCTGTGTCTATATAAATCGGAGGGTTCAGTACGTAGGACAACAACAATCAGAATCATAGGCTAGCTTCTAGGGTTTAGCCTCTACGATCTCGTGGTAGATCAACTCTTGTAATACTCATATCATCAAGATCAATCAAGCAGGAAGTAGGGTATTACCTCCATCGAGAGGGCCCGAACCTGGGTAAAACATCGTGTCCCATGCCTCCTGTTACCATTAGCCTTAGATGCACAGTTCGGGACCCCCTACCCGAGATCCGCCGGATTTGACACCGACATTGGTGCTTTCATTAAGAGTTCCACTGTGTCGTTGCGATAATGCTTGATGGCTCCCTCAATCATCTTCAATGATGCAGTCCAGGGGGAGGTTTTCCTTCCCAGACAGAGCTTCATATTCGGCGGCTTCATACTGCAGGCTAACTCGCTTGGCCATCTGGAGTAAATCGATAGCTACGCCCCTGGCATCGGGTCGGGTTTGGAAGCTTAAACTATACTGCCGACATCCGCGGAGACTTGATCTTTGATGGATTCGAGACCATGACAGGTGCGCTAAACAGTCACGACGGGCATGACTTTGATCTGCTGTCGGACAGTATTCAGGAGATCACACCTGCGTCGGCGACAGGAATCAATCCGGAGCAGATCGTGCCTTTCGAGGACGGGTGGATGGACCCCGCCACGAAGGCCGCACACTCATTGGCGTCGGAGCCAAACATTGATCCCACCTCCTGTGAGAGTGGTGTCATCGGACCCTCAGACTCGTCTCCGGCTACAGGATCTGAACTGCGTGCGTCCATGCTTGTCGAATCTGATTGGGCACCAGTCATGGAGTTCACTGCCGCGGATATTTTTCAGCACTCGCCCTTAGGTGATGTGCTGAACTCATTAAGGTCTCTCTCCTTGTCAAAAGATTCCTGGCCGAACTATGTTCAGCTCGAGTGGGAAGCGGATGACGAAGAAATTCGTTCCCCACCCACCACCCACTTCATAGCCACTGTCGATGACTTAACCAACACGCTCGATTTTGACTCCGAAGACGTCGACGGTATTTACGACAACGCAGGAGAAGAACAGGAACCACCGTCCACTAGGCGCTGGACTGCCACCTCATCGTACGATATATACATGGTGGACACACCAAAATAAGGCGATGGTGATGATACAACGAAGGATAATCCCCTCGATAAACCACCAAAGTGGCGCCGTAGACGCTGCTCTAAATCCTGCCGCAATAAAAACAACGACAACAGCACAAGAAATAATAATACCCCGGTTGATTCCAAAGGAAACGACGACCCCATGGACCCAGTGATGGACCAGGGTGAGCCAGGGGATGGTGAAAACAGTCCGGAGCCGACGTCGGATAACGCCGATCCCGAGGGTAAAATTCAACAACCTGTCTCCGAAAAGGAGAACAGCCCGGACGATGATGCACTCATCATCCCAGAAAAGATCTCGGAACAAGAGAACCTCCACAGAAGGCTTATCGCCACCGCGAGGAGCCTAAAGAAGCAGAAGCAAAGGCTTAAAGCCGTGCAGGATACGCTCAACCGCGAGTGGAACAAAGTGCTCGACACAGAAGAAAAATACAGCGACGATCGTCACACAAAGAGCTATCCAAAGCGCAAGCTGCTGCCCGAATTTGACGATGAGGCCGTAGAGCCCACTCAGCCAAAAATGACCGATCAGCCGGACCGACCGCCCCGTGGCCGTGATAAGACGGCTAATGATGCCGCACACAAGTCAACACACGATTTACGTGAGCTGCTGGACAGAAAGTCCGGTATGGCCAGATCCATCTACGGATCTAGGAAGCGCGCTCCGGCACAGGATTAGAGCTACCGAAACGATCACATTGATCGAACACCAGCTAGGAACCAGAACCAAACACAACAACCGTCGACAACATGCCATGACATGACCAAATATAGGGGTGCCGTACACCCCCTGTGCTTCACCGATGAGGTGTTGGATCATGAATTTCCGGAAGGATTTAAACCCGTGAATATAGAGGCATACGACGGAACTACAGACCCGGGGGTCTGGATTGAGGACTTTATCCTTCATATCCACATGGCTCACGGAGATGATCTCCACGCCATTAAATATCTACCCCTCAAATTAAAGGGACCAGCTCGGCACTTGTTGAAAAGCCTTCCCGAAAACTCAATTGGAAGTTGGGAAGAGCTCGAGGATGCTTTCAGGGCCAATTTTCAAGGGACCTATGTCCGGCCTTCGAACGCAGATGACCTAAGTCACATAATTCAACAGCCCGAAGAGTCAGCCCGAAAGCTCTGAAACAGGTTTCTTACTAAGAAGAATCAAATAGTCGATTGCCCGAACACCGAAGCCTTAGCGGCCTTCAAACACAGTATCCAGGACGAATGGCTTGCTAGACACCTCGGCCAAGAAAAGCCGAGGACAATGGCAGCCTTAACAAGCCTTATGACCCGCTTTTGCGCGGGCAAGGACAGCTGGCTGGCCCGTAGCAGCACCAGCGACCCAAGCACATCCGAAGTCAGGGATGGCAACGAGAAGCCGCGACGCAACAAAAACAAGCGTCGAAACAATGATGGTAGCCCATAGAACATGACGGTTAACGCCGGATTCAGGGGCTCTCGATCTGGTCAACGGAAGAAGCCATTTAAAGGCAGCAGAGATGGACCGTCCAGCCTAAACAAGATTCTAGACAAATTATGTCAGATTCACGGCAGCCCCGAAATACCTGCAAACCACACCCATAGAGAGTGTTGGGTTTTCAAACAGGCCGGCAAGCTGAATGCCGAACAAAAGGGGAGGGAGACGCCAAGTGAAGATGAGGACGAGCCTCATCAGCCGAACACTAGAGGACAGAAGAAATTCCCACTAGAAGTCAAAACAGTGAATATGATTTACGTAACTCACATTCCAAAGACAACGCGCAAGCACGCACTCTGAGACGTATACGCTATTGAGCCCATAGCCCCTAAATTTAATCCCTGGTCGGCCTGCCCGATCACCTTTGACCGCAGGGACCATCTGACTAGTATCCGGCACGGCGGATCGGCTGCCTTGGTGCTCGACCCAATAATTGATGGATACCATCTCACACGAGTCCTTATGGACGGCGGCAGCAGTCTAAACCTGATATATCAGGAAAATTTCCGCAAAATGGGGATAGACCCTTCAAGGATCAGCCTAAGTAACACTACCTTTAAAGGAGTGATACCTAGCGTCGAGGCCCACTGTACGGGCTCTCTAGTACTAGAGGTTGTATTCGGTTCTCCCGACAACTTCAGAAGCGAGGAATTAACCTTCGACATCGCTCCATTCTGGAGTGGCTATCACGCACTACTCGGACGAACGGCCTTTGCTCGTTTTAATGCAGTACCGCATTACGCCTACCTGAAACTTAAGATGCCCGGTCCATGCAGCGTCATCACAGTTAGCGGAAACACAGAGCGTTCCTTACGCGCGGAAGAATATGTGGCGGCTCTAGCAGCCGAACAGTGAGCGGTCCCTCCAACCAGGACTAATGGCTGGTCGTCAAGACCATGGACACGGTTAGACGAGTCCGGCGCTCCACCTAATGTAACAACCCAGTTGGGATTTCCCCATAAAAGATGCTAGGGGCTGCTCGCAAAAAGAGCCCATAGTTTGGCTCGACCCTATCAATACAATAGCATATTGCATTTTCATGGTTCATTCAGATTAACGAACACCTCGCATGAAGTCTTTCACCTGGGTTTTTTTATTTTACAGATGATCATCGTGCTACACCCTTCCAGGATATGGCACAATGGAGATAAAGGTGCAGATGTGCAGCAGGGCCCCGGTCACAGGTTTCTTTTTAGATTAAGACCCTGCGTAAACCTTTTTAATATCTCTTGTTGATTCTTCCCCTCCGGAAACTTTATACAACCGGGAGGGATATTGGCGTTTTCGGCATTTTTATCACACCAGACTACTGCTCATACCCGGAAACTCAGGGCTTATTGTCAAGGGAGTTATTCAGCCCAGTACACATTATAAAGTTCGAATACCTTAGGGAGTGTTCGGCGTCGCGAGTTTGGCCTTATATGCATCAACTCCGAATCATGTCTTTGGTCAAATGTTGGGTTTGCCCGGCTCCCGTGTTTTGCTACCTTACATTCCGTTCTATCGGCTAAGGCGGCACCGAGAGAACTACTGCAATTGTGCCCCGGTTCACCTGGACGAGCACCTCATTAGAGAAAGCTAAAAACTGACTGTCATGATACAGCGCGAGACTGGTCAACCACTCGATGACCCAGCGGAATCTTAGCGATTCCTCCACATTAACGAAGGACCGGTTTCCCGGTCACGTACATACACACACCATATCCAGCTGAACACGAAAGTACCAGGGGCTATATAGTAGCCCCACCGTCAAACTCCTATGGCTAAGTGAAAGTGTTAAAGCTATATAGTCCGATTGCCTGGTTCGCCACGCTATCACCTCCTTAACGGACCAAGACGTTGGATCAAGTGTGACTACGCGTTTTCTCGAACACCCCCGCATTATATGCGTGGGGGCTGAAGCCGACGACTGCAAACTTTCAGGATATATATATACATAAACGGTCGCACAGGAGGCATTATAATGCTTTCGGGCAAAAGTATAAAAACAACCTTTATAATCAAAATAGCATTGTCTTTACAATTGCGATACATGTCATTCAAACATGGCACTCTTCGAGCATTGAGCCTCTATTAAACGGGCGCCTTCTAGAAGTTCTTTGAAATAGTGCTCGGTTGGGTCCTGGTCGTCCGCCGCACTCCAGGTTGCAATAGCGGTGGCTTCCATCCTAGCCCAGTATGTTTTAACACGGGCAAGAGCCATCCGTGCACCCTTTATGCACGCTGACCTCTTCACAGCATTGATATGCGACACAACACCAAGGAATTGTTGCACCAATCCAAAATAGCTGTCCGGCCTTGGTCCTTGTGGCCAAAGATGATCCACGACAGACCTCATAGCAAGCCCGGACAACCTGTGGAGTTTGGCCCATGCGTCCATCTTTTCATTCAATGGCAGCAGACGCGTCGGGGCACTGAAGTACGACCACAATAACCTCTCAGCCTTATGGTCTTTCCGATCTTTGTAAAACTCGGACACATCAGCAACACTCTTTGCCAGGTCCGCATATGCGTCCGCCGCACTCCACAACTAATCCAGAGGGGCATACTTCGGATCTCCGAATTTCATCCGCAACAGATAGGGCTTTCCAGCCATGATATCTCCGGCTTCATGAAGCTCCTCCCTCATCCCCCTCATTTCAGAGTGGGTTTCCTTGGCTGCCTCCAAGGCCTTCTTCAAGTCAGCCGCTTTTGCTTGATTTTCCTTTTCAAAGAGCTCACAGCGGTTGGCGGCATCTTCCAGCGCGGTAGCCATCTGGGCTATCTTTTCTTCGCTCCGGTGATGAGCAGCCTGTTCGGCTCTCAACTCCTCGACCGCCTTCAGAGTGGCTGCATCACTTATCCGGGCTTTCTCCTTGGCTCGGGCAAGCTTCGCCCGAAGGGTCTCCACGGCAGCAGCTCCATCTGCAGTTACAGCATATTATAGATACTAGCATCATGCTCCTCTTAAAAATTTGCTGACAAGCCGAATATACATACCATGGGCCTCGTCAAGCCGCTTGTTAACAAGCGCGATGTCGGCATCGGCCATGTCCAGCTGCCACTTTAGTTCGGCAAAATCAGCAGATCGGTCGGCCGCCGGACCCTCAGCCACCTACACATAAAGCAACACGCTTATTACCAGATATTACGATCCTCTGTTCGCCATGTTGATGGCAACCAGAGTCTCAGGGGCTACTATCTATACAAAGCACACTTAGCATGTGCGGAACCATCAAAAATACATTTTTTGCGTACCTGAAAGCCTCTCAGTAGACTCGTAAAAGCTTCATTCAAACCGCTTTTCGCGGACGAAATCCTTTCAACCACCGTACCCATTAAGGCACGATGTGTCTCTGAGATGGATGCTCGCTCCAGAAGGACCATTAGTGTGTCCGACTGTGTGTCGGACAATCCCGGACTCCTCCTGAAGCTCTCTTTGGGAGCCGGATATTCCAGACTCCGGGCAGCCGAAGTGTCAACTTCTGGCCTTGGTGGATCAGGAGCAATCCTCCGTGATGACACCTCGGGGTCGTCCGCCCCATGTGACGGGGAGGCAGAGGGAGGCTTCTCGCTCTCCATCATCTCCGGAGGAAGGTCCCCCGAGGACGAACTCTGCGGAGAAGGGCTACGAGCCGGACTGCAACAAACATGTTTCGGTCATTATTCTCAGAGACAAAACAGGATATGTCTATCAAAGTACTCTTTCACTTACGGCTCGGTGGAGGGCCGGCCCCCTTGTGAGGTTTTGTTCCCTCGTTTAGAAGCCTCCATTTCCAAATCTTCAGAGGCGACCCTTTTCTTGCCTTGAGGAGAGGGGATTTTAGATTCCCCTTCCCGATTATCCTCCTTCGCGGAGGCACTTATTCCTCCAATCTGGATGTGTACAAAATGAGGCCCATCTGTGGATTCTCTATTTCTCCCCTCGTCTTCTCCTGATGGCACCTAATACATCGCGCGGTCAAGCATCCTGGTCAACAAAGGATTCGGCGAGCCTTCGGGAAGAGGGGCCGGACACCTAATCCTCTCCGCCTTCTTCAGCCAGTCCTGGCAGAGAACAATTTTTTAGAATGATGTTACAATAAAAATAAAGGATGGTGTGTTCGGTAGCGGAAGTACTTACTTGGGTATCCGGGCAGTTGCAATTGTGACCCGCATCCTCGGTGGTGTCCGGACACTTTATTCGTGATCCGAAGAATGATTCATACATCTCTTTGAGCTTCAGGATGAAGAATTGTTGAACGGTCCGCAGTCCTTCTGGGTTGAGCTCCCACATACGGAGATGACGACTTTGGCAGGGCAGGACTCGACGAACCAGCATCACTTGCATTATCTTGACAAGACTGACGTTCCTCTTGAGAAGGTCTGGGATGCGGCTTTGTAATGTCAGCACATCATTAGCCGGCCCCCAGTCCAGCCCTTTGTTGCCCCATGATGCCAGTTGCGGTGGAGGGCCCGGGCGGAACGCTGGAGCGGCCACCCGCTTTGTACCTCAGGGACGGTGATGTAAAACCACTCCCGCTGCCATAAATCAGAAGTCTCCATGAAAGAACCCTTTGGCCATGGGCGTCGGCGCCTTTGCTTATTATAGCGCCTCCGCACTCCGCGTGACACCCGTCGATCACCCTCGGCCTCACATTGAAGGTCTTGAGCCACAGGCCAAAGTGGGGGTGATGTGGAGGAAGGCTTTACACACGGCGATAAACGACGAGGTGTGAAGGACGGAATCCGGAGCTAGATTGTGTAAATCTAGTCTGTAGTAGAACATGAGCCCTCTTACGAAGGGATCAACGCTAAAACCTAGCCCTCGAAGAAAGTGGGAGATGAAAACAGCGCTCTTGTTGGGTTCGGCAGTGGGGACGACCTGCCCTTGAGCTGGTAGCCTGTGCGGAATCTCGGCGGTGAGATACCTGGCCTCCCTCAGCTTCCGGATGTCCTCCTCTGTGATGGAGGAGGCCATCCACCGGCCTTGACTGGATCCGGACATGGTCGAAAGGCCAAAGTGCTTTAGCTTGAGCCTTGGGTGTTGGAACTTGAGGTGCGGGAGGGAAAGGATCGAGCGTGGAAAGAAAAGGACAGGCCTTGGCCCCCTTTATAAAGAGGACGAATATCAAGCGTCCCCCGCGTGACCGTTTGGGACTTGCCTCAAATCGAGGAGTCATATTAAACAAACACGATTGGGTTACCCACACCTGTATTGATGAGAATCCCATGATAAGGGGGACACGATCTCTGCTTGACAAGACATGCGAATAAAACCGCCTCGCTGCGCGTGAAGTGGCTGGTTATTAAAATGGTTCGAATAAAGACCGGACCATGGGTGATGTCGTAGAAAGCTATCGACAGTTTAGATTTGTGGAATATTATACTCTCTGTGGTGGAATGTGGAATTTGTTTTGTAGAGCCGGACACGATCCTTGTGTCCTAAATCTTCTATGGAGTATTCGGAGAAGGAACCCGCCTTGCAATGTCGAAGACAATCTGCACGCGGGACTCATCGTCATTGAAGCCTGGTTCAGGGGCTACTGAGGGAATCCTGGATTAAGGGGTCCTCGGATAGCCGGACTATATACTTTGGCCGGACTGTTGGACTATGAAGATACAAGATTGAAGACTTCGTCCCGTGTCTGGATGGGACTCTCCTTTGCGTGGAAGGCAAGCTTGGATATTCGGATATGTAGATTTCCTTCTATGTAACCGACTCTTTGTAACCCTAGCCCCCTCCAGTGTCTATATAAACCGGAGGGTTCAGTCCCTAGGACAACAACAATCAGAATCATAGGCTAGCTTCTAGGGTTTAGCCTCTACGATCTCGTGGTAGATCAACTCTTGTAATACTCATATCATCAAGATCAATCAAGCGGGAAGTAGGGTATTACCTCCATCGAGAGGGCCCAAACCTGGGTAAAACATCGTGTCCCCTGCCTCCTGTTACCATTAGACTTAGACGCACAGTTCGGGACCCCCTACCCGAGATCCGCCGGTTTTGACACCGACACCATTGCCCATACTGCCCCGTACAAGAAGGACAAGGCATTCTCTGAGTCTGACCTCGATCATCCAGAGAGCTTCACCAACATCTCCTCCCACCACAAGCTCGTGAAGTACAGATCCGAGGGGAAGGCGGGGAAAGGGGAGGACTTTAACCTGAGCCAGAATCCTTTTGATCCAGAGCTGGTGATGATATCTGGTGGCGGGAGGTCCCATGGCTCGATAGCCATTGGGGATGGACTGATATGTTGTCCTAGCACTCTCCCAGAGATCAAGAAGCGCCAGGCGTGCTCCAATCCTGAGATAAGGCCTCGTCCACGACCAATGGAGCTCGCCATCGAGGTTAGTTATACGGACTCAAATACCTTTTTCCTCCATTACATTGTGTGTGCGGCCATCGATGATTAGAATGCTAACGAGGAGTTGTGTTGCAGGTTGTTCTTGAGAAAGAGAGAGTGAACACCCAGGCGCTTCTGGCGAAGGCAAACAGGCAGTCGGTGGAGAGGGAAAGGGACCTGGATGAGAGGATGGCTAGGTTGTTGGAGGAGGAGAGGAACCGAAACAACGTGTCTCACCGGGCCCTATACGAGCTCGTGGTGGTAAGTTTCTCCTGCATATTAGCCAAATCATGCACGTAATGTTGGTTTCATTACTAACTAATATGACTGACTCGTGAGAACCAAATGTGCAGACTATGTGCCAGAGCAACGGTCACACCCCTCCGCCGATGCCCCAGATTAATTCGGCGACCATGGTGAGTTTCATTTGGATGGTCATTAGTTACTAGTATTCACATTTGAGTTGCATCCTAACGAGAGATTGCAAATTATCTTTGGTGCAGCGTGCCTCCCGATAAGCATCAACCGATCCTTCTCCGTCTGCCACTAGCGCGACCGGTCCTTCACCTCCGTGATGATGATAAGTTTTTCCAAGAGTTTTCCTTAACAAATGCATACTTAGCTTAAGAAAGGACCTATTTAGCTCCAAAATGACCTATACTTAGCTTATTTCCCTCGAAAATGACATAATAACCTTACTTAGCTCTAAAATGACCTATTTTACCCAGGATAGCTATAAAATAACCTATACTTAGCATTTTTCCTCCAAAATGACTTAATATGCTTAGTTAGCTAAAAAATGGCATAAGTACCTAGGATAGCTCAATAATGACCTATACTTAGCTTAGCTAGTTCATTTATGACTTAATTAGCTTACTTAGGTAAAAAATGGCATAATAACCTTGGTTTAGCTCCAAACTGTCATATATTTCGCTTATTTTCCTCGAAAATGACATAATAACCTTACTTAGCTCCAATGAATGATTTTAACTAGGATAGCTCTAAAATGACCTACACTTACCATTTTTCCTCCAAAATGACTTAATATGCTTAGTTAGCTAAAAATGGCATAACTACCTAGGTTAGCTCAATAATGACCTATACATTGTTGAGGAAATCGTTAACTAGTAGCTGCTCAGTTGGCTGGCGAGTAGGGGATTAATGGGTTAATCGACAAGTTAATCGGCCATTTAATCAATTAATCGGTTGATTTATCGGTTTTTCGGCTACTCGGTGACCCTATGACTAGGGATTAATCGGCAAGTTAACTGGTTAATCGGATGAATTCTTGAAGAGGGCCTATACTTAGCTTATTTAGTTCATTTATGACATACTTAGCATACCTAGGTCAAAAATGGACATATACCTAGCTTATTTATGTCATATACCTAGCTTATTTTCATCGAAAATGACATAATAACTTTACTTAGCTCCAAAATGACCTATTTACCTAGGTTAGCTATAAAATGACCTACACTTGGCATTTTTTTCCTCCAAAATGACTTAATATGCTTAGTTAGCTAAGAAATGACATAATTACCTAGGTTACCTTAGTTAGAAGAAGAAGAAGATAAAGAAGAGGAGAAAAAGAAAGAGAAGAAAAATTCTTCTTCTACTTCTTCTTCTTCTTCTTCTTCTAGTCTTGTTCTTCTTCTAGTCCTATTCTTCTAACTTTCTTCTTTCCCAATTTGCAGATTTTCTTCAGATCATGAAAGCTTGCGTTGATGAAGTCTACTCTTTTCCTTGTCCTTCCTTTTTGTTTTGATTTTGTAGGATGAACAGTGTGAAACTTGCTACCTATATATGTATGTATGGATGAAACCATTGTATATGGACTTTTTGCTTAATTATTGGATATGTTGGCTATATATATGTTGGATATGGACTTTTGATTTGGTATATATATGTGTTGGATGATCATATTGTCATGCCCAATATGCGACCCTATCCAAAAGGAACTCGAAGGTCCCACCAAGGATAGACCCGCATATTGAAACGCTTTTGCAAGGTGGATATCATTACATCAACATTACATAATAGATGGGGATACATACATAAGGCATACAATGCCACTCGAATACAACATCACAATACATAAGAGCATCATCCGGCTACGGATGAAACACAAACAGAAACTCAAACGACATCCACCCTGCTAGCCCAGGCTGCCGACCTGGAACCTATCCCCTGATCGAAGAAGAAGCAGAAGAAGAACTCCAAGACAAGCAAGCATCGCTCTCGCGTCATGAACATCGCATAACCTGTACCTGCAACTGTTGTTGTAGTAATCTGTGATCCACGAGGACTCGGCAATCCCATTACCATGGGTATCAAGACTAGCAAAGCTTAAAGGGAAAGGAAGGGGGTAAAGTGGTGAGGTTGCAGCAGCGACTAAGCATGATATGGTGGCTAACATACGCAAATAAGAGCGAGAAGAGAGCAAGCAGAACGGTCGTCAACTAGTAATGATCAAGAGGTGATCCTGAACTCCTACTTACGTCAAACATAACCCAAGAAACCGTGTTCACTTCCCGGACTCCGTCGAAAAGAGACCATCACGGCTACACACGCGGTTGATGCGTTTTAATTCGGATCTGGTGTCAAGTTATCTACAATCGGACATTAACAAATTCCCATCTGCCTATAACCGCAGGCACGGCTTTCGAAAGTTTATACCCTGCAGGGGTGTCCCAACTTAGCCCATGACAAGCTCTCGCGATCAACGAAGGAATAGACCTTCTCCCAGGAAGACCCGATCAGACTCGGAATCCCGGTTTACAAGACATTTCGACAATGGTAAAACAAGACCAGCAAAGCCGCCCGATGCGCCGACAATCCCGATAGGAGCTGCACATATCTCGTTCTCAGGGCAACACCGGATGAGCAATCCGTACAACTAAAACCAGACCTCAAGTTTCCCTGAGGGGGCGCTGCAAAGGGCTCTAGTTCGGACCAACACTTAAACAAGCACTGGCCCGGGGGGGTGCTGTAATAAAGATGACCCTTGGGTTAATTACTCCCAAGGGAAAAGTAGGTGGTGGTGAGGCAAATGGTAAAACCAATGTTGGGCCTTGTTGGAGGAGTTTTATTCAAGACGAACTGTCAAGGGGGTCCCATAAATCACCCGACCGCGTAAGGAACGCAAAATCCGGGAACATAACACCGGTATGACGGAAACTAGGGCGGCAAGAGTGGAACAAAACACCAGGCATAAGGCCGAGCCTTCCACCCTTTACCAAGTATATAGATGCATTAATAATATAAGAGATATTATGATATCCCAAACATAATTCTGTCCACCGTGGAGCAATCTTCAACTTCACCTGCAACTAGCAACGCTATAAGAGGGGCTGAGCAAAAGCGGTAACATAGCCAAGCAACAGTTTGCTAGGGAGGGTGTCAAAGGTTAGAGGTTCATGGCAATTTGGGAGGCTTGATGAGCAAAAGATAGGTAACGCAGCATAGCAATAGAACGAAGCAACTAGCATAGCAATGATAGTAGTGAGATCCAGGGTAGCGGCCATCTTGCCTGAAATCCCGCTAAGAAGAAGAACGAGTCCATGAAGAAGACGAACGGATGAAACCGAACCAAGCGTAGACGAACGAATCCTCACGATTGCAACATTACCGGAACTAAGAAGCAACACCGGAAAGAAACAAACAACATGGTAAATGCACGAGCATAAACATGGCATGATGCACAAACAAGTATGATGCATCTCCGGTTTAATGAGGCATGGCATGGCAAAGTGCAACAAACAATACTACAAGTTAAGTGGAGCTCAATATGCAACGAGTTACATATTGACGAAACACCACATACGAGTTATTTGGTTCGCTCTCGTTTAGGTACACAACAATATTAAATGTTGTTAAACATGGCAAGAGGTGAAACATAAGTAAACTAACTATTTAGGCAAGTTTAAATGAGGCCAAAAGCAACAAACAACAAGTCCGGAAAATCCCCATATGCATATTTTAGATTCGGTACTGTTCTGCCCTAAACACAATTTTATTGTTGTTAAACAGGAAAATAAAGTGCACCATGTTAATCTAGGCATTTTTCCACCCCATTTACATATAAAGTTTATTTAAAATGGAGCTACGGTTATTTAGTTATGAATTAAATCATTTTAGCATGGCATTATGCAAAATAAACACAAACATCATGTTAAACATTTTTAACATAGATGAAAGTGGCATATTATTAATCTACACAATTTTCTGAGCATTTTACATGTTTAAACCATTTTAATCCGATGCACAGTTATTTACTTGTGAGCAATTTAAAATAATGGCATCCTCCTGTAATTATGCATGCACTGGATAAAAGACAAATTCGCAGATCTGAAAAAAAACTACACTGGGCCGAATCTGGGCGGGCCAAAGTGCACAGGAGAGGGGGAGGGGTCTGCTCACCCTGGGCCAAGGCCCGGTTGAGGAAGAAGGAGGCCGGGCAGGCCAGCGGGGCAAGCGGGCCGGCTGGAAGGGGCGCTGGGCCTTGGCGCGGATCTGGAGGCGCGCTGGGCTGAAGTGGGTGGAGGGCGACGCGGTCGTGGCGCTCATCTCCAGCGGGACCGTTCAACGAACATGACGGCGCACGGGACTCCGACGACGAGGCCTTGGCGGCAGCGGGCGGCGTCCAGAGCGTCGGCGGACGACGGGGATAGGGGGATCCGGGCGCTCCTGCCCGGATCTGGCCGGAGGCGGGGCCGGACGACGAACTACAGCGACGGGCGGTGGCGCGAGGCGCTGCGGGAGAGAGAGAGAGCTGGTGAGGGGAGGAAGGAGAAGAGGAAGGGAGAGAGAGGCCGGGCGGCAGCGTGACCTGCGGCGGAGGTCGCCGGAGTTGGTCGCCGGTGACGCTCGGCAGGGTGGTTGCACGCGGAGGGGCGGCGCACGGGATCCTAGAGCCAGGGCGCTCAGGCGCGGGGCGCAGGGCGACAAGGACGGGGCTCGGGCGCAGGAGCTAGGCAGCTCGGGGCCCAGATGGGCTTCCCAGGGCCCGATCTGGGTTCCTGGCGGGCCGCGGCGGCGGAGGCTGAGGGGGAGGCGACGTGGAGGCTTGGGAGTGGCCAGGGGCGCCGGATGGTGGTGGCTGGGCCAATCGGGGTGCGCCAAGTGTCGCAGTGGAGGTGGAGGGCGCCGGATGGTGGTGGCTGGGCCAATCGGGGTGCGCCAAGTGTCGCAGTGGAGGTGGAGGGCGCCGGAATCGAAGGAGAAGGTGGGAGGTGGCGGCGGCTGATGATTGGGACGGCGCGGAAATCAAGGAGAGAGGTTAGGGGTGACAAAAATGGCAAGGGGGCTGCTATTTATAGAAAGAGGGGTTAGGGTTCGGGGTTTTGGGGGCTTTCGGAGCGGAGAGGGACTAAGAGAGGGGTTGGTGGGCTGTGTAGAGGGGCTTGGGCTGAGAGAAGAGGGGAGAAATGCAGCCCGGCAACTGTTTCAGAGACCGAAACGTCCGACGAATATACCGACTATATCGCGGTTATATATTTAACGGTTGGGCAGTCAAACCAACTCCGAATGCGATGAAACTTGGCAGGCGCTCTGTCTACACTATAATAAGACCGCACGACAAGTTGCAACCCATTCCGAGAACATTTTTATGCCACTTATAAAATAATATTTCGGAGGTGCCGCGGGCGCGTGCGAGTGTGGTCTGGACTCCGAACGGACAACGGAGAGAACCGGCGGAACCCGAACAGATGCAAGTTTTGAAAAACATGCAGATGAAATGCAGATGATGACATGAGACGAGATGCATAACAAGAACAAAATGCAAAACAAACGACAAAAACCCAACCACGAAGGAAATATCATATAGCATCTCCGGAAAAGGCAAGAGTTGGAGTTATGAATATGGAAAGTTGTATCTGGGGCGTTACACATATCCATATGGAAGGGATATGTATGTTATTGAAAGTATTTTAAAATGAATATATATATATAGGAAAAATCAAAGATATAAAGTTTCGTCAGAGACATTGCAGTCACGGACGCCTAAATGTGTTGGGATCTGCTCCCTCACCTTTCCCTCTTTGCATTTTTCTTCTTTTAAGCACCACTCACCCTGCGTCCAGCCCTGTCGCGCGCAGTACTAGGCTGGCAGGACGGCAGGTTTGGCAGTGATGGGCCCGTGATTGCAGCCGGAGGTAAGGTTCTGTAGAACCGTCGGCCCATCGCCCATGTACATGATCGGTGCGTAACTTTATCCACCCCGTCTCTCTCTTGCTCGTTTATCCACCCTATCATTCTCTCTCGCTTGTTCTCCATCCCGTCCAGATCCCGCCGCCCCCAACCCTCCCACCCTTCCCCTCCACAGCAAGCCACCTCTACCATCCCGGTGAGTCGCACAGCCCCAACCCTCTCCCACCCTCATCTCGGTGCTCCACATCTCCTCATCATGCTACCCAACAGGCTCCCTCCCTCTTCTGCCGCACAAATATCGGCGAGATCCAGGGAGACGGGGACGTCGATATCGGCATCAACCTCGCCAAGCTTGATCCGGGGATACCGGGGCCCCGGGCTGCCGTAGTGTTGGATGTTGTGGCCGTCTCTTCCCACTGGCGGGAGACGCGGGGCCTGTCGCGGGCTTACCCGGGAGGGTCGACAGTGTGCACGACCTGTACTGCTTCCTGCTGGCCTCTCACGGCCTCCTCCTGGTCCACAGCTACTCCGCGACTCCAACTTGGAGGCATTGAGAAAAGGCCTGTCTTTTTGTGCTCGAACTTCTTGCTTCTTCCCTTTGATTGTTGGTGGACGTGTGATTTTGTTGTTGTTCGGGCTGGATAGGTCAAGCTGCAAAAGTAGTTGTAGCCAGATTACTACTCCCTCTGTTCACTTATATAAGACGTTTTAGCAAATTCAGACAGTGCACTAAACAGTTCAAACCCAGCTGTCTGAAACGCCTTATAAAAACGAACGGAGGGAGTACTAATTTTTATAGATTACTTACCAGGACGTTGAACGAATTCAATTCTTTCTAGTTTGTGTGCTATTGTATATTTTAACTTTTGTGTTCCTAACTACGGCCCTCTGAATGTAATGTTGTTGTTCTGAATTTTACCCTGGCCTGCCCCTAATCAGTGTTTTTTTGGTTTGGTTTCCTGTGTAATGCATTTTGGATACGGTGATGCAGGTGACTAGCCGTAGATGTGGCCTGGTGTCCCAAGCTTCTGCATGGAGCTCGCCATGCTTCACCAAGAATCATGACGATGCTGCCTTGTGCTCGCCATGCGCAGAACTAGGGTCGTGAGGAGGAAGACAAGGCCACACACGAGGAAATTCGAGACGGAGGCGGCACCAAACATAACTTGAGCCTGATTTTTCTTGCTAGCTTAGCGTTTTGCTTTCATAGGTTTGGAGCTCTAAATTTAAGCTTTTGCTCTGAATCTTCAATTGATCCACAGGTTTCTGATCGTTCTGAACAAATGCTTGAACTCTTTGTTGTTTGATGTGATTTTGGGAGTTCATTAGACTTTGGAAAGTTGTTTGCTTTCCCTTAATCGTTTTCTTAATCTCCTCCCTTCTTTAGTGGATCTCCATGCAAGTGTTAGTGGGTAATGCATGGTTAAATTATATTTTGGTGTTGGTTGTTGAGAGCATGAGATGAGACAAACAATGAAATGGATTGTGGATAATCACAGGAATGGTGTTCCGTGGATAGGCCATGTGTTGAAGAGGGAACGACAAGCTGCAGCAGCCAGAGGTCTTGCCTCTTTTCTGCTGTTCTTGCTTCTCCCCTATGATTATTTAGTTTTTTTTGAAACGGACTTTTTAGTTGGTTGTCTTGGAGAGGGAATGTCAAGCTGTAGCGGCCAGAGTAGTAGGAGCAGCAGCTTCAACTCCCACGACATGTTCTACATTTTTCTGCACTGGTGTATTTGTTATGGTCCAACTGAATTAGTTTTGACTGAATCTTACTCTCTGCAGCCCGTGAGATTTGTTCACTAGTTCAAACTGCGCGTTAACTGTTTGATGGAATATCTTTTAAAAAAAACACTGTTTGATGGAATGTGAGAAAAGAATGCACGTCTTTTTGCTGGCTAAAAATTCGTTCAAGAGTGTTCTATTTTTTTCTATCGGGTAATTTCATTGTTCTCAGAGTTGATTCCCTCTTTTAATTCATTTGGTGTGGTTTCCTACAAGAAGAAGCAAAACCATTTTGGTTGTTATTTTAGAATTACTGGTTATAAAGTGGGCGCCATACAGATCCTGCCTTTCTCCATACTACTACTGTACTAAGGAATTGTGGATGCACTTGATCTATTTGTTTACTCTGAATTTTACACTCTAGTAGAAGTCAGTTCCTTACCGAGAAAATGGAAAGCTTAGCTGCTGGCTGGATGGCTTCTACTGCAGCTCACAAAGATTGTTGACTGCGGTGTTACCAGCCTAATAGACCTAGCTTACTAAGTAAAGTATTTCACTTTAAGCTACATAAACGAAAAGTTTCTGCATAGTAAAAATGTGAATAGAGAATACTAAAAAATACATTAGCTACAAAGTCTCTCCGTCCCATAATATAAGACCGTTTTTTACACTAGTATTAAAAACACTTTTATATTATGGGACGGAGGGAATATTAGATAATCATAACTTCATGAAACGGACGAGGAAGTTCTGCACGGAAAGGATGGACACACAACGGCCGCTCTGGATATTGGCGAATTCGGCGAGGGTGGCTTCCTTCCCTGCGTTTGGGTCGACCCAGGGCGCGGTGATCACGAGAGCGGTGGCTCGGAGGCGATTCTCCTCGTCCGATCATGGCATGTGTGCGCTCAATAACGCAGTGGGGCATGAACGACGGTTGTTTCGGTAGGAGGTAAATGACATGGGGGAGCACACATTCTCCATCGATGGTGTGGGTTGTGTTGGTTTCTAGCATGGCACCGTTTCTTACCCAAGGCTGATGTGTGCTTGGGCAGCTCCCCGCCGAGAAGCGGGAACTACTACTACTTGGTTAAACTAAATGCGTCAAACACATGGCCTGCTGCTCGCTACAGCCTGACAAGGTGCAACACCCATGGTTAAACTAAAGCCGTGAAACCAGGGCACTCGGTCAGAAAGTGATAGGAACCATTTTATTAATGAATGAGAACCCTTCTGTGACATTGTTTGAACCTTTCACGCTCGACAGGAGGGTTCCATCATTTTGTGCATGCGAACCCTTCTCAATCACACACCGCTCGATAACGTATCACCGCATTGGTGCATTGGTGCATTGCAAGGAACATCCATTTTATGCTTACAAACTATTTTATAAACTTGACGTGGTAAATAGATGCTCTTCCATGCGGGTGCAAGTTTAATTGGGGAGAAGTAATTTTCTGATGTAATGTGCCAATCATAGGACCTTTGTTATGCATTATGAGAACCACCCACACACTTGCAGTAGGCACCCTTATTTATGGACCGAGAACCCTTCTATATATCGTAGACCAGGGGCCTATTGCACCCCGGGTCCGGGGGGCGGGGGTCTCTCTTATTGGTGAACGAGAACCCTCAGATGGCAAGGGAAGAACCTTTCGTACTCATCAGAAGGATCCCTCTTTTTATGCAGGCGAACATTTTCCCTCCATCGCACACCATTGGATAGTGTGTGCATGGAAAAAGGGTAGAAACATGCAAACAGTCATAGAACCTCATTTCAATTTTTGCAAAAAAAAAACTTTGCGTTGTGCACCGGGGAGGCGGGGAGGGTGGGGGACTTCTCGTACTAGTGAATGAGAAACCTCATACGGCAAGGTTAGAACCTTTCGTACTCGACAGAAGGATCTCTGTTTTCATGCAAACAAACCTTTTCTCTCCATCGCACACAAGTGGACAGTGTGTGAATAGGAAAAAAGTACAACCATACAGACAACAACACGACACATTCTTGATTTCGAATGAGAAGCATTCCTACTTATGCGGATATAACACACAACCTTTTCTTATCACAACTAACGAATCAAACGGAACCCTCTGTCTACGGACGGACGCGGGGAGAAAATTTACGGGTCAATGTTAGAGATGCCCTAAAGCCCTATTCAGCCCCAAGACTATTTACAGGGAGGAGCGGGTAGAAAAAACAATGTTTTTACCGTGGAAAAAGTCAAATGCTCGCGCCCCGAAAAAAAGCAACTCTCGTGTCTCATGCAATCCTGGGTTCAGAGGTCTACTGGCCCTTTTTTGTCGGTTCTCCCTTGTACGTCATCGCGCAGACAGAGGGGGCGGCCCATGATCAGAGTCACGCAGACTCTAAAGGGCAGCAGCATTTGATCTAGAGCATGCTTGGATACGTTTTAGTCCCATGACTAAAAGTAGTGGGACTAAAACTTGCTAGTCTCACCCATGCTTGGATCCAAGTACTAAAGAGACTAAAATCTAGTTATTGAGCATTTATTATCCTCCAAACCCTCCAATCCAAAACTAAGGAGAGGAATTAAATGAGGAGAGAGAGAGCTAATACATATTTTAGTAGGTTTCCCATGACTAAAAGATTTTAGCCTCAAGACTAGTCCTAGCCTCTCTTTAGTCAGGGGTGCTTGGAACTTTAGCCTCTAAAAAAGACTATTTTTAATCAGACTAAAAATAGTCCCTTATATCCAAGCACCCTCCTAATGTACTTCTCCCCTCTGAAGTGTTTGATAAAACAACTCGACGAATCTAGTCCTAGCTGCTGCAGCGATCCTGCGGCGAGGGGCAGTGCCATCTCAATCAATGATTCAATATCATAGTACTTCCGTTCCACCATGGGTCATGTGTGCATTATTTCTAAAACTCATCCATCGGTTTGCACGATTTTTATGTATCGATCGATCATGTACACCCATGTATGTGCGCATGGCCTATAGCATCCTCGATACTGAAATCATGTTTTCTCCAGTGCACCATGCAACCAGGATTTTTGCAAAGGCATCCCGTATATGTAATGTTGAGTGTGCTTCTTCTGAAAAATTGACTTCTTTTAGGTTGGCATTTTTTGATGAAGGGATCGATGGCTACGGGATCCCAGCTTCGGGGCCGAGCGCACGTGGACAGATTGACGATGCATCATCGGAATCAGAAGAAGAAGAGAGTATTGGTTTCCCTGCAGGAGGTGGCGTTGCGGAGTCAGAGATAGACGAAGAAGATCAGAACCAGCCTAATGGGAAGGCGCCCGCCATTAGATCGAGGTGCAGCGTTAAGAAGCTTTACGGTTTGATTGCTTCGCTTGACGAGGAGAAAAGACAGTACGTCTTGGAGATGGAGGTTTCCTCTCCTTGTACTGTACGAACATGGTTTGCTCACTCAACAACTAACATAAATCACAAGCTTACTACATAGGAAACGCAACAAAATCGATAAATGATGCCTTTTTTCTCAAGATCCAATTGAACATATATGTATAATGTAGGAAATGATGAGTGATGTAGTTGTAGTTCGTCACGACACTCAAAGAACAAAAGAAGTGCCACGCATTCTCTTATTTTCAGAGCTATAAACATTCAGCAAACACTAGAAACTGACGAAATGCATGCATATATAGGTTCATCTGACCCGTACCTTAGGGAGTGACCCTAATGTGCATGTTGCATTCCATGCCTTCTTATGTAGTCATTTCTTCCATGGGTGACCCAAAGACAGAACCACCAAGAAAAATAAAAAGCCTATTACTCAACATAGAATTTTTTTTCACTTCAAACACAAACTGTCGATAAAACAGAGAAAATACCTGTTTCCCGCTGTTGTTGTGACTCGCTGCAACACGGAGGGGGTCAACGTCGACGGCAACAAGGACGATGGCTCCTGCAAGCACGTCTCCCATTCCATCAACTCTCGCGGGGAGACTCTGGCTTCCATTGCTTGCACGGCCATCTCCGGACCATTCCATGCCGACAAAACTGTAGCTGAACAGCGTCGTTAGTGGAGCGCAGGGGCACCGGTGGGGAGAGATACTTAATGTATGCAAAGAGAGTAGCGGACCGTGGCGTCAATTATTGCATGCAGATGGCCAGTGGCGTTTTGTGATTACTACGTAGCTGGACGGCTACCGCCAATGCATAAAAAGAGACCATCAAGGGGCACTTGATTCACGTGCAAACGGTTTTGAACCGTGTACATAGAGCTGGAAGAAAATGGCAAGTTTTAATGCACGAAGATCTAGTACTTAGCAAAACAGTCTTCACCTCTGATAAGAAAAAAATCCGACAGATGCAAGGTAATTACCTGCTGCCCACTGCTCTGAATGGCTGGAACACCGACGACACGCTTTAAGTTGGAACAACCCTGGCGTGGTGGCTTGCCCTGCTTGCAGCCCTGACGTTGGTACTGGGTCAACGCAGTTGGAAGACGCTTTCAATTGTCTATGACTAAAAATCCTTTCGGATGGACGGTGGGGTTCATAGGGCAGGTGCAGTTGGACGGCACCGTGCACGGTCGTAGACAATTACTCACCTTTGTTTTTTGCGGGGCTGGATTGAACGGGACTTTCCCTGCTGCCACATAAAAAGAGTCGTCCAAACGGTGCCGAACCTTGCATACTGAGTTGACCAATACCAAAAGTGGCAGCTTTCAACATCAGCACGAGGGCATCGCAGCAAGGAACTTTTGCTAAAAACGACTTAAAGTGGACCCTAGAATTGTTTACAGAAAATGGTTCCTGTCGCCCTCTGCCACACATGAAAGGAGCCGCTCCTATCGCCCTCAAATGGACTGACATGTCAACCGCTAGGTTTCCAAACAGGATGTACACCACCATAAAGTATCATTCAGAACTTTCCTCTTCGGTCATGACGAAAATCAACAATTCCGAAATTCAGAACCTTATCTACAAAAAGTGCAGATCTCGATGAGCATCAACGGTTCTGATAGCACACACCCTAGTTGATGTTGATAGCAAATCCATGTTCTATGTATATAGGGAAAATCCATCCTATATATATATATATAGGGAAAATCCATCCTACCACCCGGTGGTAGTTACCCCACATGTCTCATATACTACCATGTGGTACTATATATACTACTTTATTATTTTAAATATATTCATATAATATATATAAGATGTTTCAAAACAAGTTACATGAAAAAATTGCATATGAGCCCATAATTTTTGTTATATTTGTGAAATACATACATATTTGTATGTAAAAAAGAGCATACTTGAAACATGGTATATACTACCTAAAAATTAGTATATATACTACCTAATCATTATTATATACTACATACTACACGTACATACTCTTGATTTTGACAGATACTACATACAACATACAAAACGCAAGTGGTGGTAACTACCACTGCTTGTAGGAAACATTTGTCCTATATATATATATGTGTGTGTGTGTGTGTGTGTGTGTGTGTGTGTGTGTGTGTGTGTGTGTGTGTGTGAAATTGATTGAATTTAAGAAAAAACAGAATTAATAGGGGCAATACAGGCACTTTGTCATTTGCCAGCGGACGGCAAAGCTACCACGTGGCAGCTACTTGTGCAACATGTGGGCACCTGGGCTGGCCTATTTAGACACTTTGTCGTCTGATGGCAGATGGCAAAGACCTTTGCTTCTTTGTCGTCCGCAGCAGACGGCACAACTGCCACGTGGCAGCTACCTGGGCTCGCCTATTTGGACACTTTGTCGTCTGCTGGTAGACAGCAAAGACCTTTTCTTATTTGCCGTGTTCCAGCAGATGGCACAGCTGCCACGTGGCAGCTACCTGGGCTGGCCTATTTGGACACTTTGTCGTCTGCTGGCAGAAGGCAAAGACCTTTGCTTCTTTATCGTCTGCCAGCAGATGGCACAACACGCCGTTAGCCACCTATCAGACCTAACCCTATCCTCTACCGTCCACGTCTTTGCCATCTGCTTGCTCTGGATGGCTGACGGCAAAATTCTTTGTCGTCTGCCTTATTAAAGCAGACGGCAAAGCAGCCCTTTGCCGTACTTCATTCAGCCGGACGTGGGGCCGTCTGCTGGCTGACAGCAAAGGACTTTGCCGTCCGCCAAGCATGCATTTTCCGTCCGCGATGGCAGATGGCAAAGTGCCTGATTCCTATAGTGCTATGAGGTGATTCATCTCTTCTACATCTCCCTTTAGGCGAGTCTTCTCTTTTCTTGTAAGGTGTCATAAACTCATTGGAGTGGTGTCCGGGTCTTCCACAATTGTAGCAATTATGATCATGACTAGAAGATCTTTTCTCATTGTAGGACCTTGACTTGGAGCTTCTATCTTTGCTTCGACTCCTGTAGAATTTGTTCAAGTTTTTCACCATTAAACTTAATTCATCATTGGATACTAGCTTGTCACTTGATGTTGTAGGAGCATCACTTGAAGCTTTGTATGCACCACTTGACTTGTTGTGGAGCTCCTCTTTATCCTTGAGTGACATTACATGAGCAACAATTCTTCCAATGACTTCCGTGGGCTTGAGATCTTTGTAATTGGGCATCATTTGGATCAAAGTTCACATGGTATCATATTTACCATCCAAGGCTTTAAGAATTTTCTTGATGATGAACTTGTCAGTCATCTCTTCACTTCCTAAGCTGACAATCTCATTTGTGATGAGACAAAGCCTAGAGTACATTTTAGCGACTCCTTCACCATCCTTCATCTTGAACTTGTCAAGTTGACTTTGAAGCACATCCAACTTGGATTCCTTGACGGACTCAGTACCTTCGTGCATATCAATGAAAGTATCCCAAATTTCCTTTGCATTCTAAAGGTAGATGATTTTGTTGAATTCTTCGGGGCACAAACCATTGAAGAGAATATCGCAAGATTGAGCATTGTATTGCAACATCTTCAATTCTTCCGCGGCCGCTTCATGATCTGGTTCTCTACCATCTTCAAAGAATTCATATTGTAAGCCAATATGAACAACAACCCAAATAATGGGGTTGTGACCAAGAATATGCATTTTCATCTTATGCTTCCAACTAGCAAAATTTGTACCATTAAAATATGGACCTCTACGGTGATGGTTACCCTCACTAGACGCCATAGTCTCCTAGCTTGTGAAACTAAGGCCATGGTGACCAAAACAATGGAACCAAGGCTTACGGGGACCAAAGCTCTGATACCACTTGTAGTTTCAAAAGTATGTCTAGAGGGGGGATTAGACTACTTGACCAAATAAAACTTAACTTTTTCTCAATTTTAGTTGTAGGCAGATTTTAGTAATTATGACAAGTCAAGCAACACCCTACACATGCAATTCTAAGAGTATAGCAGCGGAAAGTAAGACATTGCACATGTAAGTAAAGGCAAGGTGATGCGGAGCATCCCACGATCATCCCCATGGACGTACCTACATCTCCCATGACACCACTTGGACCAATAACAAGAGCTCGAGCAAAGGCTATCGAAGATAAGGTGAACTCGCTCTTCTCTGAACTTTCACTTTCTACTTATGAGACATGGCTACTACCTCATGTGGAGACCCTATGTGTGATCAGGTATTTGGAGGGAGGCCACGGATCAACTGCACCCAACGAACACGACGGAGAGAACACCAAGTTGAAGGGACAAGAAGAAGGACTGATTGAACCTCCTAGTCATCAGAGGACCGACGTCTCTCGGACGTCCGACGCCTGGAGGCTCCAACCGGCCAGCCGAGTCCCATCCCACGCACACTCCAGCGGTCGGACAGCCGACGCCGACCGGACGCCTGACGACTCCTAGCGCCCGGACGACTGAGCTCCACCGGACGATCGACATCACCATGTTCGAACCAAAACATCGGAAGTATGGAAGCCTCCGGACAACCGACGGACCGGACGGCTGACCCCGACCAGACGACCGACCCCGATCGGACGACCGACCAATCCTGAACAGAGCCAAAACATCAGACGTCCGACCTTCGGACGACCAGTGACTGCCGAACATCCGACGCCTGTATGTCCGCCCCCGTGTTGGGCCGAAGCCCGCTTACCCTTTCGTCCACTAAGACTATAAAAATAGACCTCCTCCTCCCTCTTTCAAGGGTCGGCTTTATGATAGCTCATATTTTAGATAGAGCTTTGCTCATCCACTTGGTTACTTCTCCTCGGAGCTCACAACCTTGTTGGAGAAGATCCCCCAAGCGGATTCAAGACCCCATCACGGGAAGACCCTTCAAGACCTCCTCACGGAGAAGACCTTTTATATCGTCCTTTGTTGACCTTGAATTATGTATCACTCTTTGTGTTTCGAGGATCTAGCATATGTGTGATCGGATCTTGTTGGTTGAGTGATTTCTCTTGTGTTTCCCCTCGTTTTCCCCCTCATGTTCTCTGTGTTCTTCATAGGATCCCTCCAATCATGAAAGATCGGGCATCTAGGGTTCTACCCTACATCATCTTGGTATCATGAGCCACATTGATCACGTATTTGGAGCCCCAACCCCTTGTTTTCTAGCATGATTTTGTTGTGTTTTTCCCCAATTTTGAAAATCCCCACCAAAAATAGCCCCAATTTTTTTTTGTGATTTGTTAGTGTGATGAAGTTTTGTTGGATTTGATCCGTGGATTTGCTTTGCCTCACGTGGATCTAGCTTTCCCCCACCATCTCCACTTTTCCATCCACAAAATCACTAAATTTTTACCCAATTTTCGCCTCCACATCTCGCAACCCCGAGTTCATCCCGTGCCCGAACTCGCCCAGGCACTGGACGTCCGACGAACATCGGTCGCCCGACCAACATCGGTCATCCGACCACCATCGGACGTTCGACAATCTCTGACGAAACTGAATTTCTCCAGTTCAGTCACCCCAACCATTCCACCGCCATTTTCGCCGACGCACTCGAATACAACCTTTCCGCATACACACTTGCATGCCACCACCGCTTTCTGCAACCACCATCGCTTACCCGTTTTGCACTCCGACAAATTTTCACACATTTGGTCTTTGAGAATTTGAGTTGTGGTTCATCGTTTCCTAGGGGTATTTCGGCTAACTAGGAACGGTTCGACATTAACATCACCACCGCTCATCTTCGCTAAGGACTCGTCATCTCCAACAACCGTCCTTCCTAACAAACGACTACCTCGGCGGTAACCTCGACGACATCTTTGTCTACTCCTTACCATTGCATTGATAACCACCATAGCCTTACTTTTGGCGTTGCTTACCCATCGAGACTAGCCTTTGAGTATTGCCAGCAACATAACTTGTGCACATTAGTGATCATACTTTCCATAGCATACATACCATATCATTGTGGTACATATCTTGGCATCATCCCTTGTGTCACAAAGTTGCCATCGCATATACACAATTGCTATCTTGGTTTGTGAAGTTTTGCATGAGAAAAGGGCTCAAAAGAGAAAGAGCCAAACAAGCTTTTAAGCAAGAGGCAAAGATAAGCAAAGAGCTTATAAGCAAGAACCATAGCATCATACTACATTAAGTTTGTCATACTCGATCATCTTGGATCATATCACCGGAATACCATACATATAGCATACTTGGGATAGAAGTCGTTGCATTTTTGCCTAGTAGGTTGTGCACAAGTTCTGTATCCGCCGGTTGTGCCATCGTGCTAGCGTCTCTCTATTGTTGTGCGACAAGAGAATTTTCGTGGTTTCAACATTTGTCTCATTCCTTGGTTGCATGACCCCACTTATCTATTTGCGTGTGTGTTTCCGTGTACCATATCTTGCTATTGCTCTACTTGTTGCATGTGCAAATTTGTGAATCTTTTCCAACATTTTTGAGGCTCACTAAAAATTGCATCAAATTTTGTGCCACCATCCCAACCGAGCTCCACCATAAGCTTTTACTTGTGTAGGTGTGAGAAGCGACAAGAATTGGTACCAATTGTGTTATTTCCTTGATCCAGATTTGAGTGATCATTGATCCATCTTCAACATGGTCAAGGTACATTTGGTATAAGTTCTTCTCTTTCTCCCACTCACATATTTTCTTGGAATGATGGATAGGCCAAGTTCTTCTACGAACCCACTCTTCATCGAGCAAGATGACAACATGTCATCCTATGTCACCAAGAGCCACCTCTTCGGTGCACAAAAAGCTTTGCATCAAGAACAACAAGCAATGAGCGACCACATAGACAATCTCGCCACCGACTTGCAACTTTCCAAGCAACGAACAAGAGACTACTTTGACAACAAGCTCGACGGACACAAACAAGAGAATGATGCAAGAATGGACGAGATTCGTGCCTCGTTGGCGAACCGCCATTCTACCACTTCGTCCTACTCAAGATGGAGCCACTCAAGTCGACACTCCGACGACACCTTCTCCGGCTCAAGTACACCGACATCGAACACTCTATGTCGAGCCGCGCGCCAAGAACGTCAAGCAACTCGCAACCCTCTACATGGCAATCATCCACAAGAGCAATTCGACGAGCAACCACATTGTTATCACCAACACCAAGATACTCTTGCACAAGCACAAGAAAGGCAACATCAATGTCACCAAGAGGAAGAGCGAGCGCGCCAACACCAAGACGAACAAGATGCCGAGGCTAAACGTCTTCAACGACAACAACGTGAAGCACAAGCTCTTGAGGTGCAACGTGCCCTTCAAGAATCAAGTCGAGCCATCGCCAACCGCAATCGAGATAGGTGCAATCAAGAGGAAGCACTACGTGAAGAAATTCAAGAGCGAAACTACCGAGCAAGAGTGCATCGTCAAGTTCCTGAAGCTCCTCCACAAGCTCGCCAAGCTCCTCCACAACCTCAAGTTCATCAAGAGCATGATGACTATGAAAATCCTCCATGCCAAGAGCAAAATGAGGTTGACAATCCTCCACGTCAAGGGCGTCATCATCACCCTCGACCCCAACACAATGAAGAGCAATGCTATGTCAACCTCAAGTTCACCATGCCCAAGTTCAATGGAAGCAATGACCCCGAAGAGTACCTTTCATGGGCATTGAAGGTCGACAAGATCTTTCATTTGGACAACTATGAGGAAGAGAAGAAGATCGCTATGGCATCCATTGAGTTCCAAGACTACATGCTCATATGGTGGGAACAAGTCCTTGAACGCCGAGAGGCAAGAGGTGAACCACCAATCACCACATGCGATCAAATGAAGGATGTCATGCGAGCATGCTTCATGCCAACATACTACAACCGCGACCTCTTCAAGAAGCTCCAACTCCTTAAGCAAGGAACAAAGAGCGTTGAAGAATACTACAAGGAAATGGAGATTGCCATGATAAGAGCCAATGTCACGGAAGATGTTGAGCAAACTATGGCCCGTTTCTTGAATGGCCTCAATCATCCCATCAAGAAGATTGCCAACTTCCAACCCTACTCCAACCTCATTGAGCTAGTACATAAAGCTACCAAAGCGGAATGTCAAGTGCAAGATGACTTCAAGTACGCCAAGTACTCTTCCAAGAGCTACGGCTTCTCCAACACCCAAGCTTCAACGACTCCAACAACTTCTGCCTCAACCAAGCCACCTACAAGCAACGGTGACAAGTCGAGTTACAAGAAAACTTTGACCACCTCAAGTCGTCCTCCTACTACAAGCAACTTCAAGCTGCGAGCTTCATCATCTACTCCAACCGATGAGACCGTCAAGACAAGTTCCATCAAGTGTTTCACATGCGGCGGCCGAGGCCACAAGTCCTTTGAGTGTACCAACAAGCGCACCATGATCCTCAACGACGACGGAACCTATGACTCCATGGGTGAAGAGGAAATGGAAGCTGAGGGAGTTCCGGACTAGGGGGTGTCCGGATAGCTGAACTATCATCATCGGCCGGACTCCAAGACTATGAAGATACAAGATTGAAGACTTCGTCCCGTGTCCGGATGGAACTTTCCTTGGCGTGGAAGGCAAGCTAGGCGATACGGATATGTAGATCTCCTACCATTATAGCCGACTCTGTGTAACCCTAGCCCTCTTCGGTGTCTATATAAACCGGATGGCTTTAGTCCATAGGACGAACAACAATCATACCATAGGCTAGCTTCTAGGGTTTAGCCTCCTTGATCTCGTGGTAGATCTACTCTTGTAACCCACATCATCAATATTAATCAAGCAGGACGTAGGGTTTTACCTCCATCAAGAGAGCCCGAACCTGGGTAAAAACATCGTGTCCCTCATCTCCTGTTACCATCCGCCTAGACGCACAGTTCGGGACCCCCTACCCGAGATCCGCCGGTTTTGACACCGACATTGGTGCTTTCATTGAGAGTTCCTCTGTGTCGTCACCGATAGGCTCGATGGCTTCTTCGATCATCAACAACGATGTAGTGCAGGGTGAGACCTTCCTCCCCGGACAGATCTTCGTATTCGGCGGCTTCGCACTGTGGGCCAATTCACTTGGCCAGCTGGAGCAGATAGAAGGCTACGCCCCTGGCCGTCAGGTCAGATTTGGAAGTTTGAACTTCACGGCCGACATCCGCGGGGACTTGATCCTCGACGGATTTGAGCCACAGCCGAGCGTGCCGTACTGTCACGATGGGCATGATTTAGCTCTGCGGCCGGACAGTACCTTAGAGGCTGCACTCGAACCCGCTCCGATCTTCGACTTGGAGCCGGCTGCGCAGACCAAGGATGGATGGCTAGACACCACCTCGGGGGCTGCAACCTCTACGGCGATAGAGCCCAACACCGATCTTGTCCCCCATGAAGCTCGTGACTCCGAGGTGCCAGACTCCTCGCCGGACTCCGGACCTCCCGCGCCCCCTCCAGTCGAATCCGATTGGGCGCCGATCATGGAGTTCACCACGGCGGACATCTTTCAACACTCACCTTTTGGCGACATCTTGAGTTCGCTAAAGTACCTCTCGTTATCAGGAGAGGCCTGGCCGGACTGCGGCCAGGACGGTTGGGATGCGGACGACGAAGAAATTCAGAGCCCACCCACCACCCACTTGGTAGCCACTGTCGACGATCTAACCGACATGCTAGATTACGACTCTGAGGACATCGACGGTATGGACGACGATGCTGGAGACGACCAAGAACTAGCACCCACCGGGCACTGGAAAGCCACCTCTCCATACGACATATACATGGTGGATATCCCAAAGGATGGGAACAGCGAAGGAATAGCGGAGGATGACCCCTCCAAGAAACAGCCCAAGCGCCGACGTCAGCGGCGCCGCTCTAAATCCCGCCATAGCAAGAATGAGGATTCCGGCACCGGAGACAATAATACACTGGATAGCGCCGAAGACAACCCACTCTAGCAAGATCCAGCACAGGAGGAGGGGGACGCCAGCCCTCATGAGAGAGCGGCCGAAGAAGAGGTAGAGGACTATATGCCTCCCTCCAGAGACGAAACAAGCCTCGACGACGACGAATTCGTCGTACCTGAGGATCCCATCGAACAGGAGCGTTTCAAACGCAGGCTTATGGCCACGGCAAACAGCCTCAAGAAAAAGCAGCAGCAGCTTAGAGCTGATCAAGATATGCTAGCCGACAGATGGACCGAAGTCCTCGCGGCCGAAGAGCATGAACTCGAACGCCCCTCCAAAAGCTACCCCAAACGTAAGCTGCTCCCCCGATTAGAGGTGGAGGCATATGATCCCGCTTCACCAGGAGACAATACGGCTGATCGACCACCCCGTGGTCGCGACAGAGAGGCCTCAAGGCCCCTCACTAGACCCGTACCCCGGCATCGCTCGAAAAGCACAAGGCCACAGGGGAACACTTCGGACCTGCGCGACATATTGGAGGATAAGGCAAGACAATCAAGATCGATCTATGGATCACGTGGGCGCCCCACGATACGTGACGATCACCGTCACCCCGGACACAGTAGGTCCGGCCGGGCCGAACACAACAGACAAAGCTCTTTTGAGCTCCGTCGCGATATTGCCCAGTACAGAGGCGCCGCACACCCACTGTGCTTCATAGATGAGGTAATGGATCATCAAATCCCAGAAGGGTTTAAACCCGTCAATATTGAATCCTATGATGGCACAACAGACCCCGCGGTCTGGATCGAGGACTATCTCCTCCACATCCACATGGCCCGCGGAGACGATCTCCACGCCATCAAATATCTCCCACTCAAACTTAAAGGACCAGCCCGACACTGGCTTAACAGCTTGCCAGCAGAGTCAATCGGGAGTTGGGAGGACCTGGAAGCTGCATTCCTCGATAACTTCCAAGGCACATACGTGCGACCACCAGATGCAGATGACCTAAGCCACATAATTCAGCAGCCAGACGAATCGGCCAGACAATTCTGGACACGGTTCTTAACCAAGAAAAACCAAATCGTCGACTGTCCGGATGCCGAGGCCCTCGCGGCCTTCAAGCATAACATCCGCGATGAGTGGCTTGCCCGGCACCTGGGACAGGAAAAGCCGAAATCCATGGCAGCCCTTACATCACTCATGACCCGCTTCTGTGCGGGTGAGGACAGCTGGCTAGCACGCAGCAACAACCTCAACAAAAATTCTGGCAGTCCGGATATCAAGGACCGTAGTGGCAGGTCGCGTCGCTACAAAAACAAACGCCGCGTTAACGGCGATAACAGTGAGGATACGGCAATCAATGCCGAATTCAGAGGCTCTTAGCCCGGTCAATAGAAAAAGCCATTCAAAAGAACAACTCAGGGTCCGTCCAATTTGGACCGAATTCTCGACCGCTTGTGCCAGATAATGGCACCCCTGAAAAGCTAACTAACCACACCAATAGGGACTGTTGGGTGTTCAAGCAGGCAGGCAAGTTAATTGCCGAAAACAGCGACAAGGGGCTACATAGCGACGATGAAGAAGAGACCCGACCGCCGAACAATAGAGGACAGAAGGGTTTCCCCCCACAGGTGCGGACGGTGAACATGATATATGCCACGCACATACCCAAAAGGGAGCGGAAGCATGCACTCAGGGATGTATACGCGATGGAGCCAGTTGCCCCGAAGTTCAATCCATGGTCCTCTTGCCCGATCACCTTTGACCGAAGGGACCACCCCACCAGTATTCGCCATGGTGGGTTCACCGCATTGGTTCTAGACCCAATCGTCGATGGATTTCATCTCACCGGAGTCCTGATGGACGGTGGTAGCAGCCTAAACCTGCTTTATTAGGACACGGTGCACAAAATGGGCATCGAACCCTCAAGGATTAGACCTACCAAGACGACCTTTAAAGGCGTCATACCAGGTGTAGAAGCCAATTGTACAGGCTCAGTTACACTGGAAGTGGTCTTCGGATCCCCGGATAACTTCCGAAGCGAGGAGTTAATCTTTGACATAGTCCCGTTCCGCAGCAGCTATCATGCCTGGCTTGGACGTACCGCGTTCGCAAGGTTCAACGCGGTGCCGCACTACGCATACCTCAAGCTCAAGATGCCAAGCCCTAGAGGAGTCATCACGGTCAACGGAAACACTGAACGCTCCCTCCGAATGGAGGAACATACAACGGCTCTCGCAGCAGAGGTACAAAGCATCCTTTTAAGGCAACTCTCGAGTCCGGCTGCTAAGCGGCCGGACACAGCTAAGCGTGCCCGGTGTAACCTATAACACGACCACCTGGCGCGTTCCGAGCACGCGTAGCAGTGCGGCCCCAACCCCAGCCCCTGTAAAACATCAAGACAGACCCTTCGCGTACTCCATTACGCTTTAAAGATACCACGGGCATGGGGCAAGGGGCTCGACCACGATAAGCCCAAATTGCGGCTCAACCGCACCAGGGGCTCTTAAGTGTGTCATTTCTTTTTCTTTTCCTTTTATTTTTTACCCACAGGACTCCGTTCGTCAGAGGCCTTGTCCGGCAGCAGACATGCCGAACCCATGATACAACAGCCAGGGAAGGAGAAAGGCTACAACGAAAATCCAGGTGGTCTCCATTATGAGCGTTAAATCTGTTTTTATGCATTATTCCGTAGCCTACCCCTGGAGGGGGACATGTTAAACATTCCCATCCCTTGCTCACCGCACCACTTGTATCGTCCTGCACTTACAGCAGTTTTTATTTGAACAAAGCAATGCAGCACATCTTTGCTTCTAATTGCATTTCTTTCTTACACATATGTACATCTATGACATGTTGCATCCGTACCTTTTGGTACGGCTAAATACACCAGGAGCTTATGTTTCCTGCGTTATGGTGTGATAAGTCCGAACGCTTTCACAAGTGCGGCACCCCGAACTTATAGCATTATATGCATCGGCTCCGAATCATGTTCTTGGGTCAATAGTTGGGTTTGCCCGGCTCCCATGTTTTGGTACCTTACGTTCCGTTTTATCGGCTAAGGTAGCACTGGGAGAACCACTGCGATTGCGCCCCAGTTGAGCTGGGTTAACGCCTCAGTGGAGAAAGCTAAAACTGACCGTCATGATGAGGCGAGAGCTGGTCGCTGTTCGAGAGGTTCTTTGCGAGTCCCTAAAGACTTATGCCGCTTCGAGCGAGGAGCCGGATTCTGTCCGGTCAAGGCGTGGATAGCGCCCCAAATTCGGCCTTCCGAAAACTAGGGGCTTCGCCGAAATTTAAAATTATAGAATTCTATGGCTAAGTGAGAGTGTTCAAGCATTATAAGTCTGGTTGCCTTGTTCGTTGTGTCGAGCGCCTCCCTAGATGGACCCAAAAATGGGAACAAGAGCGCTCGAGTTTATCCCGAACACCCCAGCACTCGTGGCATGGGGGCTGAAGCCGACGACTTGCCATCTCTCAGATTTGATAAACAGCCGCACAGAAGGTAATATTTTAAATTAACAAGCGTTGCTTAGTGCATATGAACCAAGTTTTCAGCGCGCAGGATAACAAAATGTGAGTCTACTCAAATATTACATCTTTGGAGCACTCACCCGCAATAATGCGGGCGCCCTTCAGCACACTCCTATAATACATCTCGGGCGTGCGATGCTCCTTGCCCTCTAGTGGGGGGTCCGTCACAAGCTTCTGGGCATCCATCTTGCCCCAGTGCACCTTTGCGCGGGCAAGGGCCCGACGCGCACCCTCGATACAGGCGGAGTGCTTGATAACTTCAACCCACGGGCACGCGTCCACCAGCCGCCGCACCAGGCCGAAGTAGCTCCCAGGCATAGCCTCCTTAGGCCACAACCGAACTATGAGGCCCTTCATGGCCTATTCGGCCGCCTTGTGGAGCTCAACCAGCTGCTTCAGCTGGTCGCTAAGGGGCACCGGATGTCCGGCCTCAGCATACTGAGACCAGAAGACCTTCTCCGTTGAGCTCCCCTCCTCGGCCCGGTAGAATGCGGCAGCATCGGACACGCTGCGGGGAAGATCTGCGAACGCCCCTGGAGAGCTCCGAATTCGGGTAAGCAACAGGTAATTAACACTCACATGCTTACTTTGCATGAAAAATGCCTTACCCGCTGCTATTTTGTTCATCGCCTCTATCTCCTGGAGGGCCTTGTAGGCTTCGGCCTTAGCGGCTTTGGCACACTCAAGAGCCATTGCAAGCTCAGACTCTCGAGTCTTCGAGTCACGCTCCAGGCTCTCGTGTTTCTTCACGAGATCCTGGAGCTCTTGCTGTACCTCCGCCACCCGCGCCTCCAGTTTCTCTCGCTCGGTGCGCTCCGCAGCCGCATTGTGTTCGGCCGCGGCCACCGCCTCCTTCAGGGTCGCCACCTCGTTAGTGGCCCCTGCAATACCCCAGTTATCCTTGTCATTTTTCTTGCAACCAAATCCTTTTCTGTAAGGTACAATTTTCATAAGGTATTACTCACCTTCTTTTTCCTCGAGCTGCCTCTTGGCATGGCTGAGCTCGTTCTCGGACCGCTCGAGGTTTTCCTTTAAAGTTTCGACCTCCGCAGTCAGTGCGGCAGAGGTCAGCAGCACAGCCTGCAATCCCATATTGACATATTTTCATGACTCCTGCATTTATCTTTCTAATGATACTCAGTCCGGCTTTTCTTTCCGAACACCAAACCGAGCATCAGGGGCTACTGTCTATGTGATACCATTTTACACATATTGAAATTCTTACCTCAAAGCCTGTTAGAAGGCTGCTACAGGCTTCGGTCAGCCCGCTCTTGGCAAGCTGAACCTTCTGAATCACCGCACTCATAACAGTGTGGTGTTCTTCTTTGATGGAGGCGCCGTTGAGCGCCTCCAGCAAATTGTCCGACACCTCCGGTTGGACGGAGGCAGCCGGCGTCGCGGTCTTGCCCTTCTTCCGAAGGGGTCGCCCCGGACTCCGGAGCCACTATGGGTTCCGGGGCTGAGTCCGGTGCAAAGTCCGGGAGGTTGTCCTGCGACACCTCCGGGGCCCTCTCCTCCTGGTGGGTCCCTTCCTGGGATCCCACCTCGGCATCGTCCGCATCACGGGGGGTGGAGGCAGTCGGAAGAGAATCCACATCCGACGCCCTTAAGGACCCGCTCGACAAAGTGGGGAGATCATCCTTAGGCGGACTACAGGGTTGTATGCGGCATTAGAAAGACATAATGTGACGGAAAACGAAAACCTTGAAGTTATTCGGGAGTTCGGATACTTATGATCTCGCCAAGGGCTTGGCCCTTGGAGGCCAGTCCTCGTCGTCGTCACTAGCGTTGGCGGAACAGTCTGGGGGAAGAGTTTTTCCCCTCTTGGATCGTTCGGCCTCCCTTGTTGGGGAGGCCTTCCTTTTCTTCCCTCCCCCCGCTGGGGGAGAGGCTTTCTTCTTCTCCTCCTCGCTTTGGTGGGAGGAGTCGGCCTCGGACTCGTCATCCGATAGCACCTGAAAACGGGAACTCTTTCGAGTCCCCGTGGCCTTCTTCTTGGCCTTCTTCTCCGGCACCACGTGGGGTGCCGGAGCCAGCAGCTCCGTTAGGCGGGCATCAGCTGGGTCTTCTAGCAATGGGGCCGGACAGATAGCCTGTGCGGCCTTCTTCAGCCAGCCCTGTCAAAGGAAAAGGAGTTTAGATCCCGCATAGAGTCAAACTATGAATAACAAGCGTCCCATAAAGGACAATATCACTTACCTCGTCAGCTGGACGCTGCGAGCTAAATCCGCGATCTTCGGTAGCGGATGCGGGAGCCTCGGCGCCCTTGAACAGCACCTTCCAGACCTCTTCGTACATAGTGTCGAAGAGCCCGTTCAAAGTCTGGTGCTGCGCCGGGTCGAACTCCCACATATTGAAGCCCCATCGTTGGCACGGGAGAATCTGGCGGATGAGCATGACCTGGACTACGTTGACAAGCTTGAGCTTCTTGCCCACCAGCTTTTGGACGCAGGCTTGGAGTCCGGTCAGCTCCTCCGAATCGCCCCAAATCTGGCCGCTCTCTTTCCAGGAGGTGAGCCTTGTGGAGATGCCGGATCTGAATTTGGGGGCCGCTGCCCGGGATCACGCGGCTCGGTGATATAGAACCACCCCGATTGCCACCCCTTGATGGTTTCCACAAAGGTGCCCTCCAGCCACGTAACGTGGGACATCCTGCCCACCATGGCGCCTCCGCACTCCGCTTGGCTGCCCTTCACAACCTTCGGCTTGACACTGAAGGTCTTGAGCCACAAGCCGAAGTGGGGCTGGATGCATAGGAAGGCCTCGCACACGACGATAAACGCCGAGATGTTGAGAATAAAATTTGGGGCCAGATCATGGAAATCTAGGCCGTAGTAGAACATGAGCCCCCGGACAAAGGGATGAAGTGGGAAGCCCAGTCCGCAGAGGAAATGGGGAAGGAATACTACCCTCTCATGGGGCCTGGGAGTGGGGATGAGCTCTCCCTCTTCGGGGAGCCGATGCGCGATGTCGCTGGACAAGTATCCGGCGCTGCGCAGCTTCTGGATATGCCCTTCCGTGACGGAGGAGGCCATCCACTTGCCTCCCGCTCCGGACATATTTGGAGAAGGTTGAGGTGAGATGTGCGGGCTTGGGCGCTAGAGCTCGAGTTCGCAGAGATGGATAAGCCAAGGAGGAAGAAGGCGCAGGTAAAAAGGTTGGATCTTTATCCCCTTATATGGGTGGACAGAAACACGCGTCCCCACCGGCCTGGTAAAACTCGCTTATCCCCCAAGCGTCGCGATTGATGGCACGGTTGGGTTACCCAGGTCCGTATTGATGGGAATCCCGGAATAAGGGGAACACGATCTCTGCTTCGACAAGACGTGCCAAGGAAATCGCCTCGCTAAATGCGCTGAGATGGAACAATAAAAACAATTTGAAGGCTTGGTAGTGGTGTGACGTTACGCCACAGAATACGTCAGCAGATTGAACTTGTGTAATATTATTCTCTCTACGGTTGTATGTGGAATTTATTTTGCAGAGCCGGACACTATCCTGGTGTTCACAATCTTCTATAAATTATTCGGAGGAGGAACCCGCTTTGCAATGCCGAAGACAATATGCGCGCCGGACTCGTCGTCATTGAAGCCTGGTTCAGGGGCTACTGAGGGAGTTCCGGACTAGGGGGTGTCCGGATAGCCGAACTCCAAGACTATGAAGATACAAGATTGAAGACTTCGTCCCGTGTCCAGATGGGACTTTCCTTGGCGTGGAAGGCAAGCTAGGCGATACGGATATGTAGATCTCCTACCATTGTAAACGACTCTGTGTAACCCTAGCCCTCTCCGGTGTCTATATAAACCGGATGGCTTTAGTCCATAGGACGAACAACAATCATACCATAGGCTAGCTTCTAGGGTTTAGCCTCCTTGATCTCGTGGTAGATCTACTCTTGTAACCCACATTATCAATATTAATCAAGCAGGACGTAGGGTTTTACCTCCATCAAGAGGGCCCGAACCTGGGTAAAAACATCGTGTCCCTCATCTCCTATTATCATCCGCCTAGACGCACAGTTTGGGACCCCCTACCCGAGATCTGCTGGTTTTGACACCGACAGAAGCCCTTGAGAAAGTGGCCATGCACCGGCGTGTAAACGAAGATGATCAAGTATTTTGTGATGAGGATTCCAGCCCCGCTCTTGTTGTCTCCAAAGTCTTGACTCTTCAACATCAACAAGACAAAGACCAAAGATGCCACATCTTCCACCCCAAGGCCGGCATCAATGGAAGGTCCGTCAAGGTCATCATAGATGGAGGCAGTTGCCATAACTTGGCAAGTGAAGAACTATGCTCCAAGCTCCAATTGGTTAAGATGAAGCACCCGCACCCCTATAAGGTTCAGTGGCTAAGCGATTCCGGCACTATCCAAGTCGAGCATACGGTCAAAGTTTCCTTCAAGATCGGAGCATATGAAGACACTTTGGAGTGTGATGTTGTCCCGATGTCCGTCTGCCACCTCCTTCTTGGTCGACCATGGCAATTTGACCGCGGCATCATCCACAACGGGCGTACCAATCACTATAGCTTCAAGATGAAAGGAAAAGAGTACGTGCTACGACCTATGTCTCCAAGTCAAATGATCGCCGCCAAGCAAGCCACCCATCATGGAGAAAAGAGTGAGAGAGTGACCCACCCAAAAGAGAGTGAGCACCACAAGCCAAAATCGAGTGCCTCCATGATGAGCGACAAGAAAAACTTAGTTCTATTTGTCACCAAAAGTGAGATGAGAGAATTGTGTGAGAACCCATCAAGTGTTATGCACTATGTCCTTTTGTGCAAGGACGAGGCACCAAAAACTAACACCTCTCATGATCTACCTTTAGTGTTGTCTTCTCTTTTGCAGGAATTCCAAGATGTTTTCCCCGATGAGCTACCTCCGGGTCTACCTCCACTACGAGGCTTTGAACACCGAATCGACCTCATCCCCGGAGCACCTCTACCTAACAAGGCTCCCTACCGCGTCAACCCTGAGGAACTAAGGAGATCCAACGAGAAGTGCAACCACTCATCGACAATGGTCATGTACATGAAAGCTTAAGCCCTTGTGCCGTTCCGGTAATCCTTGTTCCAAAGAAAGACGGTACTTATCGCATGTGTTCCGATTGTCGTCCCATCAATGCTATCATTGTTAGATATCGTTACCCTATTCCACGCCTAGATGATATGCTTGATGATATTAGCGGAGCAACAATTTCCTCTAAGATTGATCTTAAGAGTGGCTACTATCAAATACGCATCCAAGAAGGTGATGAATGAAAAACCGCATTTAAGACCAAATTTGGCTTATATGGATGGCTAGTTATGCCAATGGGTTTATCTGAAGCACCCGGTACTTTCATGCGAGTCATGCACTTGTTCTTCGTCCCTATATTGGTGTATTTGTTATGGTATATTTTGATGATATTCTTGTCTTTAGCAAATCCCTTTAATATCATGTCACCCATCTTAGAACCGTGTTGCAAACCCTTAGGAAAGAGAGCCTTTATGCTAATATGGACAAATGCCTTTTTGGTGTTGGTAAGCTTGTTTTCTTGGGTTTCGTTGTGTCTTCTAAGGGTGTTCATGTAGATGAATCTAAGATCAATGCTATTAAAACTTGGCCCAACCAACCAACTTGCAACAAGTGCATAGTTTTCTTTGTTTAGTCGGTTTCTATCGTCGATTTGTGAAGGATTTTAGCACCATTGCTTCACCTTCACATTGTTTGGGGACCATCCCAAGATAGTGCATTTAATGAGCTCAAGAATTTGCTTACTCATGCTCCCGTGCTTGCATTACCCAACTTTGACAAACCTTTTGAAATTCATTGCGATGCTAGTGGTAATGGCGTAGGAGGTGTGTTAACGCAAGAAAAGCGCCCCATAACATACTTTAGTGAGAAACTTTCTGGAGCGCAACTCAATTATCCAATCTATGACAAAGAGCTATATGCTTTAGTGAGAGTTTTGAGTGAAGGGGAACATTTTCTTCACCCTCATGAATTTAGCATTCATACGGATCATGAAACGCTTAAGTATCTTAAGGGTCAAACTAAGTTGAACAAGCGTCATACTAAGTGGAGTGAATTCATTGAGTCTTTTCCTTATGTCATGAAGTACATAGAAGGTAAGGAAAATGTTGTGGTGGATGCTCTTTCCCACATATGCATGCTTGTCACTAAACTTTAATTGAGTGTCATTGGCTTTGAGCACATAAAAGACTTTTATGCGCATGATCCAATTTTTGCAATTGCTTATGCAAGTGTTTGACGCATACATCTTGGGAACACTATTACATCAAGGATGATTACCTTATGAGAGCTAACAAACTTTGCATTCCCGAGTCTTCTCTTCATTTGCTCCATTTGCAAGAGGCTCATGGAGGCGGACTAATGGGACACTTTGGACGTGACAAGACATTCACTACGCTCTCAAAGAACTATTTTTGGCCCAATATGTTTTGCGACATCGCACGCTTCACCAACCGATGCTCTACATGTCGCAAAGCTAAGTCAAAAGCTCAATCCCATGGCCTTTACATGCCCCTTCCAATTCCATATCAACCTTTGGAAGACATTAGCACGGACTTTGTACTTGGTTTGCCTAGAACTCAAAATGGAAAGGATTCTGTGTTTATTGTTGTGGACCGATTCTCTAAGATGTCTCATTTTATCCCATGCAACAAGATAGACGATGCTTCACATATTGCAAATCTTTTTTGTAGGGAAATATTGCACCTCCATTGAGTGCCAAAGATGATTGTCTCGGACCGCGATGTCAAGTTCTTGAGTTACTTTTGGAAGGCTCTATGCGCCAAGCTCGGAATAGAGCTCTTGTTCTCTTCGGCATACCATCCTCAAACCGACGGCCAAACGGAGGTGACGAACCAAACACTCTCCACTCTACTACGCATGTTGATCAAGAGGAACATCAAGGAGTGGGAGGAGTGCCTACCTATCGCCGAGTATGCCTACAATAGTGCAAGACACTCCACAACCGACAGGTCCCCCATCGAGGTCGTCTACGGTTTCAACCCGTTGTCCCCATTGGACATTCTTCCTCTTCCACTATAAGAGCGCACCAACATGGACACGAGTGCACGAACAACCTACCTCAAGAAGATGCATGAAGATACAAGGCACACCATCGAGCACCAAGTACAACAACTCGTGACCAAGCTCAACATCAACAAGAAACCCATGGTATTCAACATCGAAGATCTTGTGTGGCTACACCTTCGCAAGGAACGCTTCCCCAATGAACGCAAGTCCAAACTTCTACCCCAAGCCGACGGGCCCTTCAAGGTGCTAGCACACTACAATAGCAATGCTTACAAGATCGACCTCCCAAGCGACAAGTACAACATGAGCAACATCTTCAATGTCAAAGACCTCTCGCCATACCATGGTGATGAAGCTTTCAAACCGAGGTCAGATCTTTCCCAAGGGGGGAGATGAAGCGGAGCATCCCACGATCATCCCCATGGACATACCTACATCTACCACGACACCACCTTGGACCAATGACAAGAGCTCGAGCAAAGGCTATCGAAGATAAGGTGAACTCGCTCTTCTCCGAACTTCCACTTTCTACTTATGAGACATGGCTACTACCTCATGCGGAGACCCTATGTTTGATCAGGTATTTGGAGGGAGGCCACGGATCAGCTGCACCCAACGGACAAGACGGCGAGAACACCAGGTTCAAGGGACAAGAAGAAGGAATGCTTGAAACTCCTAGTCATCGGACGTGATAGAGGCAAAGGTGTCCCGTCTTTCGATGAGATGATGGATTTCGCTTTGGTGGAAGTCGACTTTGACGATCCGACTACGAACGTGCGAGAATGTCGCGCCTTAGCAATCGCTAAACCAACTCTGAGATGTTATTGACCACGCCGGAGCACGATCAACCTGGCCACGAGGGTCTGTTTCCTGCGAGCAAACAAATAACAAGCAAGAAACTGAGATTGCAATCTAGATATTGTGAATATAAGATGAAACCTTTATTGATCAAGGTGGGGTTCTGTGACGCCTTTGTCTGGTCATTGAACACAAACGAAGTACGCAAAGTTGCAGCTATGGCGAACTTTTAATCTAAACAAAACCCAAAGTCTAAACGGCGCCCTAAGGGCTGTATATATGGAGGAAGAGGGGGGAATTTTGTGGCCCTTTGTGGAGGGGTCCGAAATCAACCCTATCTCTTGTTTCCCCACACATACGGACTCTAAAAATAGCCTATACTTATGTATTTCGAAATTACATGGGCTTGGCCCAATAATAAGGTGATGCAGCACCTAGAATAGCCTCGAGACGAAATTTATGAAGTGGCATCTTGTATATTTCGTCCAAGGCTTCATGCACCCATTATGGTGGCTTCAAAGTCCTGAAATCATCACTTGTAACTCCGTTCTTGTTCCCCTTGCGCATGCCATCATCTCCATGCTTGTTCGTGCTCCAATGTCCATCCTTCTCCAAGCTAGGCCCTTCATTTGTAAGCAAAACAAATGTATCCAATTTAGGCAGCATCATATTCTCATGAACATTAGAATCATTACCAAGAAGCGAAAGTACCTGATAATTTAATTGGCGTGCGCAAGCTCTAGTAATTGGTCCAGTATATGTAGCAGTAGGGGCTGTGGGTGTAACAGTGGTATTGATGTCCTCATCATCCTCCCCTTCTTGAAATGAAGTCGTCCTCAACGGAAGCTCATCTTCCTCACCCAAATAAGGCTTCAAATCTGCAATGTTAAAAGTGGGACTAACCCCAAAATCTGCAGGCAGCTCAAGTTTATATGCATTATCATTTATTTTCTCTAACACCTTAAAAGGTTCGTCAGCACGTGGCATTAGCTTTGATTTGCGCAAATCAGGAAATCTATCCTTACGCAAATGTAACCAAACATGATCTCCAGGTGCAAACACAACATGTTTTCTACCCTTATCTCCAGCAAGTTTATATTCAGCATTCATACGCCTTAGTTAACTCATGCATTTTTAAAATCAATTCAGCACGTTGTTTAGCATCAAAATTAACCTTCTCCGAAGATGGAAGAGGCAACAAAGCAATAGGTGCACGAGGTAGGAAACCATACACAATTTCAAAAGGGCACATCTTAGTAGTAGAATGCAATGAACTTATAAGCAAATTCAATATGAGGCAAGCATTCTTCCCACATTTTCTTATTATTCTTCAAAACAGCCCTAAGCATAGTAGACAATGTTCTATTGACTACTTCAGTTTGTCCATCAGTTTGGGGGTGACAAGTGGTACTAAAAAGCAGTTTAGTCCCCAACTTAGCCCGTGAGGATTGAGTCGTGACTTAGCTTTTTGACATGTAGTGCAGCGAGCAACAAAGCGCTCAACATCCCGTCTCATCTTTGGCCAAAAGAAATGTGTATTAAGTACGTCCTCCGTCTTCTTCACGCCAAAGTGTCCCATTAGTCCTCCTCCATGCGCCTCCTGCAACAAAAAAGACGAACAAAGCTAGCTGGAATGCATAGCTTGTTAGCACGGAACACAAAGCCATCATTAACGACGAACTTGTTCCATGTTCTACCTTCATTACAATTCTGCAATACATCTTTAAAATAAGCATCATGCACATATTGATCTTTGATGGTCTCCAGACCAAATATTTTGAAGTCAAGTTGTGAAAGCATAGTATAGCGACGAGACAAAGCATCAGCAATAACATTTTCTTTACCCTTCTTGTGTTTAATGACATAAGGGAAAGTCTCAATGAATTCAACACATTTAGCATCTCTACGATTCAGTTTAGCTTGACTTTTAATATGTTTCAAAGATTCATGATCAGAGTGTATAACAAATTCTTTGGGCCATAAATAATGTTGCCATGTTTCTAAAGTCCGAAAAAGAGCATATAATTCTTTATCATAAGTAGAATAATTCAGACTAGGCCCACTCAATTTTTCAGAAAAGTATGCAACAGGTTTGCCATCTTGTAATAACAGACCTCCTAATCCAATTCCACTAGCATCACATTCAAGCTCAAAAGTCTTATTAAAATCAGGAAGTTGGAGTAAAGGAGCATGTGTCAACTCATCTTTCAATACCGTGAAGGCTTCTTCCTGTGCGGTACCCCAAAGAAAAGGCACATCTTTCTTTGTAAGCTCATTGAGAGGTGTAGCAATGGTGCTCAAATCTCTCACAAAACGTCTATAGAATCCAGCGAGGCCAAGAAAACTCCTCACTTGTGTGACCGTTTTGGGCTGCGGCCAACTCTCAATAGCTTCAATCTTGGCTTTATCAACTTCAATTCCCTGTGGAGTAACAACATAGCCAAGAAAAGATACTCGGTCGGTGCAAAAGGTGCACTTCCCAAGGTTACCAAACAAACGTGCATCACGTAAAGCAATAAAAACAACACGTAAATGTTCCAAATGTTCCTCTAAAGATCTGCTGTAAATCAGTATATCATCAAAATAGACTACCACAAATCGTCCAATAAAAGCACGTAAAACTTCATTCATTAATCTCATGAAAGTACTAGGTGCATTAGTTAACCCAAAAGGCATGACAAACCACTCATATAATCCAAACTTAGTTTTAAATGCCGTTTTCCATTCATCTCCCAATTTCATACGAATTTGATGGTATCCACTACGCAAATCAACTTTGGAGAATATTGTAGAGCCACTCAATTCATCAAGCATATCATCTAGCCTAGGAATAGGATGACGATAACGAATAGTAATATTATTAATGCCTCTACAATCAACACACATACATGATGTACCATCCTTTTTCGGCACTAGAATAATAGGAACAGCACAAGGACTAAGGAATTCGCGTATATAACCTTTGTCGAGCAGCTCCTGTACTTGACGCATAATCTCCTTCGTCTCCTCTGGATTGGTACGGTATGGTGCACGGTTGGGTAATGATGCACCGGGAATTAAGTCAATCTGATGCTCAATCCCTCGAATGGGAGGTAATCCCGGTGGCACGTCTTGTGGAAAGACGTCAGCGAACTCCTGCAAAATGTTAGTGACAGCAGGAGGCAAAGAGGAAGGCATGTCCTCAAATGAAAATAATGCCTCTTTGCACACAAAAGCATAGCAAACAGATTTCCTGAAATCTAGCTCATCAATATCAGATTTAGTGGCAAGTAAACATGCACTTTTCAATTTAATTTCAGAAACAACACTAGATGGTTTACTATTAGGTTGCATTTGTTGCTCAAATTCTTTTGCCACAATCTGATTTTCAATCTTATTTTTCTCCTGTTTTGCATTATTAGCTCTATTAATATCATCTTTCAAAATGAAATCAGGAGTCATAGGAAGCAAAGTAATATTTTTATCCTTATGAACAAGAGTATAATGATTGTTTCTACCATGGTGTATAGAATTTTTATCAAATTGCCATGGTCTACCAAGTAATAAGGAACATGCTTGCATAGGTACCACATCACAATCAACATAATCAACATATGTAGAGATACTAAAATGCACACGAACAATACGTGTTACCTTAACCTTGCCGCTATTGTTGAACCATTGGATGTAGTAAGGATGTGGATGTGGTCTTGTGGTGAGAGAAAGCTTCTCCACCATCTCCATGCTAGCCAAGTTGTTGCAGCTCCCTCCGTCTATGATGACGCGCACAAAACGTTCCTTCACAACTCCCTTTGTATGGAACAAATTATGCCTCTGATTTTGCTCAGCTTGTGTGACCTGCACACTCAAAACACGTTGAGCAACTAAACATTCATACATGTCAGCATCGTCAGGAGCCATGTATTGCGTCTCATGATCCAAATCATCTCCACCGTGTTCTTCACGTGTAGTAAGAGCCAAAGTCTCCTCATCATAGTCACTAGCAGACTCATACCCACCATCCTCAGTAGCAATCATCACACGCTGAGATTTGCATTCTCGCGCATAATGACCTCTTCCCTTACAACGACGACAAATAATATCACTTGTGTGCCCTGTTGATGCCATGGAAGAAGAAGAGCTCTGTGCAGGCCCGGCAGGTGCGCTCTTGGCAGATAATGGTGGTTGAGCCTACTTTCTTGTATCACAGCTGGAGATGGCACCTGATGGAGGTGCTGGTGCAGTTGAAGTAGAAGATGCACGCGGTGTCCATGATGAAGGTCGACCTGCAGAAAAGTTAGTTCGCGCCAATGCTTGTCGATCCTGCACTTCACGTTCAGCTTTACAAGCAAGATGAAATAAACGAGTGATATTAGTATACTCCTTATACTCTAGAATGGTCTGAATCTCTCTATTTAATCCACCCATAAAACATGCAAGCATAGCTTCATTCTCCTCAACAATACCACATCTAATCATGCCAGTTTGTAATTCCTGATAATATTCTTCTACAGAATTTTTTCCTTGTCTTAAACGCTGCAATTTTTGAAGCTAATATGGTGGAACCCAACGAGTACGCATAGCAGTTTTCAAAGCAACCCAAGTAGCTGGAATAGGATATAATCTACAATGTTTAGACCACCATACACATGCAAAACTAGTGAAAGCACAAACAGCAGCAGCAACCCGTCTCTCCTCGGGATATTGCAAACATGTAAAACGTTGTTCAGTTTCTAACTCCCAAGTAAGATATATATCAAGAGCATATCTACCCTCAAATGGTGGAATATTCAATTTCAGTTTAGGAACATGGTCATGATCTCGTACCTGAGGTGGTGGTGCAGGCCTACCATTGCGATTATATACCTGAGGTCGACCTGCTGGGGGTGGTGCTGGTGGCTGCACGTAGTTCTGATTTTGATCAACCTCAGCCTCATAATCGCCCGCATACTCATCCTCCTCTCCATCAGCAACAGGAGCCATAGAATTATCAACAGCAGCACCAACAGTTTGGCCAGGCTGAAGAGGAACACGGCTCGCTCGGCGGAGGGCTGTTTCGTGATGTGGAGGTAGTAGTTGTTGTTGTTGTTGTTGTTGTTGTTGTTGTTGTTGTTGTTGTTGTTGTTGTTGTTGTTGTTGTTGTTGTTGTTGTTGTTGTTGTTGTTGTTGTTGTTGTTGTTGCAGAGGTGCGGCAGGTGCAGCCGATGGTGGAAGACGCGCAAGCAATTCATTAAACTTGTTATCAAGCTTTGTTTCAAACGTCTTCTCAATGCCATCTATCTTCTCCATGGCCTCTTCAAATTTATCATGTAGCTGTTTGTTTGTCAGGTTCTCCCAATCAGTCTCATCGGCTTGTGATCCTACCATGGTTAGCAGCAAATAGAAACAAACAAGAATATGATCCTATAGACTACTAGGAATAGGTGGTGGTGTATCACAAACCCGTCAAGCAAATCTCAAATTCTTACCAGTTCTTACCCAGCAGCAGGAGGCGATCAACAACCATTGTAGTCAAAACTCTCAAAGCTTGGATAAAGCGATTACCAGGGACAGTCAAACACACAACGTAGATGTATGTGAAGCTGGGAAGGCTTATAATATGGTAGCAAAAAAAAGGTCAGCAATAATCAATTCAGAGATGCAAAGTTGAATAAACGCTCAATGACGGTACTGTGCTGGTCCTAGGCTAGACTGTGCTAGAGACGCGAGCCTAGAAAACTAACAAAATCACGACGCTGCACGGAAACAAGGGAGAAGCACACTCTGATTTTTTTTCACTCTTTTTTTGCGCTCCTTTTTTTGCGCTTTTTTTGCGCTCCTTTTTTTTCGAAAATCACTATAATGGCGAGTGTCTCAAAACTCTCCCCAAGTCAAGATAACAGGATAGGCACAAAAGTTTTTTGACCAATTTTTTTTTCGACTGCCCAGACCCAAAAACTGGAAACGGGTCAAAAAAAACTTTCTATAACGGCGACTGTCTCAATACACTTAGAAACACCTAAAAATAGGATAGCCAGAAAAAAATTTGTCAAGTGCGTTTTTCGAAAATTTTGTGCCTAAACGGAGGGTGGTTTCCAGAATTTTTTTCGAAACCTACTCAGGCAAGGAAACACGAATCGGAAAATAGATGGATCTCGAAAACAAACCTAATATGCAAGGAACTCGGATTGGTGGTGGATATATGGTGGTGGTATATGGCAGCGGTGGTGGTAGCGGTGGTAGTATATGGATATGGATCGGTGGTGGTATATGGATACAAATTGGTGGTGGTATATGGATACGGATTCGGAGCGGTGGTGGTAGGTGACACGGGCGATGATGATCGTGCGGTGGCGGCGTGACAACTTATGACCAGAACTCGAAACTCTAAAAGACTAGACGCTAAGACCAGCAACTAGACACGACGATGCAACCGCAAATTCAACAAAGCAAAACCCTAAAAAGATTATGCAAAGGCTCAGATTGGTTCGGATATGATGAACTAACCCTAATTTTTTTTTGTGGCTTTTTCGTGGACTATAGGTATGAAGAACAGACTCGATCTAAACTACGAAAAACTGTAAAATCTCACCGAGCAACCTGGAAATATGATACCACTTGATAGAGGCAAAGATGTCCCATCTTTCGATGAGATGATGGATTTCGCTTTGGTGGAAGTCGACTTTGACGAACCGACTACGAACATGCGAGAACATCGCGCCTTAGCAATCGCTAAACCAACTCCGAGAGGTTATTGACCACGCCGGAGCACGATCAACCTGACCACGAGGGTCTGTTTCCTACAAGCAAACGAAGAACAAGCAAGAAACTGAGATTGCAATCTAGATATTGCGAACATAAGATGAAAGCTTTATTGATCAAGGTGGGGTTCTGTGACGCCTTTGTCTGGTCGTTGAACACAAACGAAGTACGCGAAGTTGCAGCTATGGCGAACTTTTAATCTAAACAAAACCCAAAGTCTAAACGGTGCCCTAAGGGCTGTATATATGGAGGAAGAGGGGGGAATTTCGTGGCCCTTGGTAGAGGGGTCCGAAATCAACCCTATCTCTTGTTTCCCCACACATACGGACTCTAAAAATAGCCTATACTTATGCATTTCGAAATTACATGGGCCTGGCCCAATAATAAGGTGACGCAGCACCTAGAATAGCCGCGGGACGAAATTTATGAAGTGGCATCTTGTATATTTCGTCCAAGGCTTCATGCACCCATTATGGTGGCTTCAAAGTCGTGAAATCATCACTTGTAACTCCGTTCTTGTTCCCCTTGCGCATGCCATCATCTCCACGCTTGTTCGTGCTCCAATGTCCATCCTTCTCCAAGCTAGGCCCTTCATTTGTAAGCAAAACAAATGTATCCAATTTAGGCAGCATCATATTCTCATGAACATTAGAATCATTACCAAGAAATGAAAGTACCTGATAATTTAATTGGCGTGCGCGAGCTCTAGTAATTGGTCCAGTATATGTAGCAGTAGGGGCTGTGGGTGTAACAATGGTATTGATGTCCTCATTAGGACGACCGACGTCTCTTGGATGTCCGTCGCTTGGAGGCTCAAACTGGCGAGCCGAGTCCGAGCCCACGCACACTCCAGCAGCGGACAGCCGATGCCTACCGGACGTCCGACGACTCCTAGCGCGCGGACGACAGAGCTCCACAGGACGACCGACATCACCATGTCCGAACCAAAACATCAGAAGTATGGAAGCCTCCGGACGACCGACGGACCGGACGACCGACCCCGACCAGACGACCGACCAATCGTGAACAAAGCCGAAACATTAGACGTCCGACCAGGACCTGACGTCCGGACCCTCGCGAGCCTTTGGATGACCGGTGACCGCCGGACATCCGACGCGTGTATGTCCTCCCGCGTGTTGGGCCGAAGCCCACTTACCCTTTCGTCCACTAAGACTATAAATAGACCTCCTCGTTCCTCTTTCTAGGGTCAGCATTGTGATAGCTCATATTTTAGATAGAGCTTTGCTCATCCACTTGGTTACTTCTCCTCGGAGCTCACGGCCTCTTTGGAGAAGATCCCCCAAGCGGATTCAAGACCCCATCATGGGAAGACCCTTCAAGACCTCCTCACAGAGAAGACCTTTTGTATCATCCTTTGTTGACCTTGAATCGTGTATCACTCTTTGAGTTTCGAGGATCTAGCATATGTGTGACCGGATCTTGTTGGTTAAGTGATTTCTCTTATGTTTCCCCTCGTGTTCCCCTCATTTTTTCCCTCGTGTTCTTTGTAGGATCCCCTCCAATCGTGAAAGATCGGGCATCAAGGGTTCTACCCTACATCAGAAGGGTTTGGAGTAGGCAAATGCAATGGGGACACGAAGATTTTTTTGCGTGGTTCCGATAGGTGGTGTGATGCAGAGCATCCTACGGACATCACCATGTCAAGAGCCCGTTCGGCAAGTGACAAATGCGACATCTACTTCACACACACAAAGGTGAATCATCTCCTTTACGCGTGTTCACTTGACCCCTTTGAGGATGGTATACTACATGACACTCCATTCGTGTGCATGCATAGGTATTGTCGGAGCTTGACGGATGTCGAGGAGGAGTGCGAGCACCAAGGAACAACTACACCATCCGCGAGGGAAGCATGGAAGAGAAGATGATGCTGCTGAAGCTACAATGGTCGGACATCCAGGCCAAGGGCTGGACATCCGGCGCCTATGCAGCCACGCAGGAGCTACACGAACAGAAGACCGAAGGTATTAGCGCCGGACATCTGGCGCGACCCTGGACATCCGGCGCCTCACCAAAGCGCGGCCATCTGGCACCCCTCCTGGAAAACCGACTGAGTACAGAAGCTACGGCCATCAAATGGTCGGACATCCAGCCCAAGCCCCGGACATCCAGTGCCTTCTAAAGCCCCGGACATCCGGCACCTGAGCATGCACAGCCTGGCCCGAGGCCCATGTATCCCCTCCTCACCTACCCCTTCGTGGACTAGCCTATATATACTCCTTCCCCTTCCTCTAGTTAGGGATAGCAATGTGATAGCTCATTTGTATGTGAGCTTTGCTCCTACCTACTCTACTCTTGAGAGAGAGATACCACTCCCATGAAGTTCAAGGCCTCCATGTGAGAAGATCCCTTGTGGATTCAAGACCCCATCTAGGGAAGATCCTCCAAGGATTCAAGACCTCCTTCATGGATTTGGACTTGGACTTTTGGTGCCTCTAGGGAAGATCCCTTGTGGTACCTCTTGTATCTTCTTGTGTTGGATTTGGACTTTTGTATCCCTTTTTGTGTATGTGGATATAGCACATGTGTGATTTGATCAAGTCAATTGAGTGTTTCCTCTCGTTTCCCCTCTTGTGTTGTTCGTGTGTTCTTCGAGAATCCTCCTCCAAATCATGAATGATGGCCCCCTAGGGTTCCACCCTACATCATCTTGGTATCATGAGCCATGTTGATCACGATTTTGGAGTCTCCCCCATGGTTTTCTAGCCTAATTTTGTTGTGTTTTGTCCAAATTTCGAAAATCCCCACCAAAAATAGCCCCCAACTTTTTTTTGTGATTTGTTGGTTTGATGATGATTTGTTGGATTTGATCCATGGATTTGATGTATTACTCTGTAACATCCCAAAATTCTAAATTTTGGAATGTTATATTAAATAGATAGTTTTGATTGATTGTTTGATTGATTGACTGAAAGTGAGTGAATTCGAATCTTTTTGAAAGTTAAATGAGAGGGAATAAAAGGACTTTCCCAAACTTTCATTTTTTTGCTTTTATGATCTTCGGGAATTCAAATTCTTTTCATCACAAAACCATGGAGAGAAGATGACATGACTTCTTCCATTTATTTAAATGACAAGGGGTGTTGAAAATATTTGAATTTCATTCGGAAAATATTTCCAATTCTGAACTTTATGCAACTCAATGATTTTCATGAGCGAAGATAAAATGACTTCTTCAAATTATATGAAATATGAGTTGGGAGTTTTAAAAGAATTAAACTCAAAGTTCTTTTGAATTTAATTTTCAATTTGGAGTTATTTGAGTTTTATTCAAAGTATTTTTCTCCAAAAATAACATATATGGAAAATAGGGTAACATGATTCCCTACAATAGAAAATTGCAGAGAAATAAATTTGAAACCATTTTGGTATTTTTAAAATGATTTTATTGGGTTTTAAATAAGTCGGTAGCACTGTTTGAATTATTAGAATTATTGTGGATTTTATTTGAAGCTAGAATAATGTTCATGTTGTAGAAAATCGTTTTCTGAAAATTTTGATATATAATATGCCTATGTTGTATTTTTATTTTATTGGTATTATTTTATTTTTAGTGTCTGTTTTCTTTAAAAAAAAAGAGAAAAACTTCTGGACCGACCGGACCAAGCCGGCCCAGCTTGCCAGGCCACGGCCCAGCCGGCCCACGTCGCTCGCCCGCGTGCCCGAGCTCCGCTCGGGAGTCCGCCGCCACTACGGCATCGCCGCCGCCTCCGTGCCGCCGTCGGACTTCTCCTCCCTTGCCCCCTCCTCCACGCCACCACCTCGCCCCGACGCCCTTAAAAGGACGCCGCCCCGGCCCCGTCTCCCCTCTCTCTCCCCTCGCTTCGTGCCGCCCCGCTGCCGCCGGCGAGATCCGCCGAGTCCCGCCGCCCGAAGCCGCCACCCTCGCCGCCGATGACCGCCGCCGTCGCCACCATCGCACGCGCCACTCCGCGCCGCCCCTCCCCGTCCACTCCGTCCTCGCCGTAGGCCACCAGAGCCGCTGCTCCGGTCGAGCCCGAGCCGCCCGCCGCCGTCTTCTCCGTCGACGACGAACCACGCCGCCGCCGTTGTTTTTTTTCCCGAACCGGTAATAACCGACCCCGGTTCGCTGTTTTTTTATATTTTCTCTGGTTTTTTTAAAAGACCGGTTTTATTTATGAGTTAGGTTAATTAGTGGATGTTTGCTAGTTTAGGATTTGTAGCGAACAGTTTTCGTCTTATAGGTTTCTACAGCGAACGTTCGCTATTTAGTCTTTTTTCTTTTATTTTATTTTTCTGCCAGGGACCTAGTTGTAGTTGTTTTATTTTACAGATTAGTCCCCAATTTTCAAACGACCACAACTTTTTACTCGCTTGTCCAAATCCAACGAAACCAACGCCCACTTCTTCGTTATGATCCCCTCTATCCAGTAATCCAACTCAAACATGTTTTTGAAAGTTTTAAAATTTGAATTAGATCATATTTGTATTCAAACTTCGTTTGTTCATAACTTGAGTTTTATAACTCCGTTTGAGTTGATTCTTTTTGAAAATCGAAGCTCTTGACCTAAACTTTCTGATAAGGCCAAATTCACATAATTTTGGTACTGTTAGGAATTGTTTTATGTTGCAAGAGTTATTTGTTTGGTTTTGATGTTTTCCGAGTTGTTCTCTTCGTTCTTTCCGATCTTTTGAGTGATTGCTTATGTGTGGTTACTATTGCTTGCTCATGATAGATTGACCTGAGTGTGACGAATATAACTATTAGGAGTTGAGTGCGAATCATCTTCATCAACATTGCAGGCAAGTTCACACTTTGATCATACCTTTTCTCATACCCAGTTCTATGCATTAGATCTATCCTCAAACATTGCATGATTATGATCTAATTAAATTGTGGGTTATGGGAATTAGTTGAGGTAGTACCTATTACCTGTTTTATTATCAAACCCTTGGGAGTTACTTCTACGTTTGCTTATTATGCCATGCTATGCAAGTAGACGTGGATTGGGTGAGTGAATTTTCCATGACAGATGTGAGTTTGTTAATTAATGGTTTATTTAAGGTGGCAACTTTAATACACATCTGGATGGATTGAGGCACCTGGTTACTCCAGGACTTGCCTGTCTAGGCACCTGGGTTTCCAGGACTTGCCCGTATTTCTTCGGACCGCCACCCAGGCTCAAAGGGATCATGAGATTATTCAAACTAGAAACTTCCGTGTGCAGCCACATGCTATTATGGGCTCTAGCATAGTTGACTAATTTGTGCGAACTCTTACTGGGTAGACTAGCAGATGTAGGGGGTGTAGGTTGGTACGGTCTACCCCTCATGTAAGGTGCTAGTGCTTCTGAAAGACTATGTCTCGGTCATCCATTTCTCAAACACCATGTAGTGTGAGAAAACAAGCGGAGGCGATCGAGTCATGTGGGGAAAAGTGCGCAAACCTCTGCAGAGTGTATAAACTAATCATGGTTAGCCGTGTCCCCGGTTATGGACATCTTGAGTATCTAGTACTTGATTTTCCTGTGAATCTCATCATGTTACTTCTAATTAATATTGTTGGGATGTTAATGAGTATTTTTAATTGGGATTGAGAATGCTGTCAACCATTCTCAATGTTTAACAACCACCATGATAGTTAACTAAATTTATTCCTTTGCAGTAGGGAAAAATTGGCTTTACGCAAAACTGTAACCATAGAGCTTTTCCACCAGCCAAATATGCATGTAGTGATAGCCTTTATTCAGCATTGCTCTATGGTGTGAATTTGCCAGTACATTCAATGTACTGACCCTTTGTGGCTGCAACGTCTCATGTTGCAGGATCTTACGACGAGTAAGTGATACGTTAGGGTTACGATTTCCTATACTCAACTTTGCCGTTGGTGTTGATGGGAATCCACAACCTTGTTACTTCCGCTATTTTGGATTGAGGTAATAGTATTTACATTACTTTATACATGTGATTTACCTCTGTTATAAATCCTCGAGTACTGTGTGTGTCAGCATACCGATCCAGGGATGACTCGTAAGCACAGAGACTTGACCCATTCGGGTCGGGTCGCTACAAGATGGTATCAGAGCACATATTGACTGTAGGACGTGACCCTAGAAACTGGCAAGCCCATAGGAAAGATTTTTCTCTACAACTTTCTTTTCAAAAGAATCTTTTACCTCTCTTCTCTTCTGAGATTATTCAAAAATTCCTTTTAGTGAGACTATACCCCTTGCCCCTTTTGACCCATGGAGATTCGACTGATGAGACCACTCCAAGAAGGACCAGATATCGGACAACTAAGACCACTTTTGAATGAAGAGGATTTTACCGTGCATGATAATGATGGAAACTATGACGGATAAAGACTTCGAAGACTAGGAGAATATGAAGAATTTCCAGATTAGGTATGACCAAGGAAGGCTACACTTATGGAACTTGGCAGACTAAGGAAGCTATCAATACCCGAGATCAAGGTGTATTGGAGAAAGACTGGAACATGGAGCATTAGAACTCAAAGTTCGTGTCATCGTGCGGAGTTAAGCATGCATCTTTCGGAAGAATTGGAGGGTAGAAGGCTAATGGAGCATCTATTAGCTAACATTGGAGTTTTAACTTTAGCTGGTGTATCGCCAGGATCTGGAGTATTACATCAATGATTTTAAGATGGACTTTAGGAAGTCATATTTGACAAGGAGGCAATTCGTGAAGATCTCAGGAACCAGAAGCTGAAGTAGCTAAACTGGAGGAGCAAAACCTTGAGATACCGGAGATTTGCCAGGAGCTGAAGGATAGAAGGACATGGTTCATGTCAAGGATGTTGAAACCCAGAAGTTTGGAATGCAATTTCAAAATATTAAAGACAGTATGAGAGACCTCGCGACAACAGAGTTGATCTGGCAAAAGAACTTGAGAAGGACAACATGATCGGAAGAAGCCCATCAAAGACATGAACAAGACTGGAAGTGTTTGATGACGTTGAGATCTATAGACCATTAGAAGACCCAACCCCTGTTACAGACTTACGTTAGATGCGACGATTGTGAGCTGTCATTTGTTTGTTGTTTTTCCGACAGCCACAATAAAATCTGTATTTCCAAAACCATTGTTTGTATTGTGTGTATCCCTCTCTATCTCTCTTAACCCACCCCAAACCCATGGACCCAATAGAGGACGAATGGAGATGAGTTTATATTGTCTGGACCAATGAGTCAATTGGATACGAACTGATGGATTCAGAACATGGAGGATAACCCTGTAGCCGGAAAGTATATGACCCAGCATGCTCTTAAGTGTTTTGAAAGAGGTGCTGCTACTTGGTGGAGGATGTACCAAACCATCAATGGATTGCAAGGAGTAACCACTTGGAAGGAATTTAAGTTGACTTTGCCAAAGTCTCGGTTTGTGTCCCAGAAGTTGAGGCCTTATGGAAAGGATATGAAGAAACCTTGTGCATACAAGCTTTGTGGAGAAATAGGAGACAAACATAAAGAAAAACAAGGACGAATACCCTCATAAGCGGAGGATTACCAAAGGAGTTAGCCGAGGATCTCAGGGAACTTCAGTTGGAGATTGTTCCCAAAGGTTTTATTGCAGCGATGGAAGTTTAGTCTACAGTGTTGGGAAAGATACGAGAAGCTCAGAAGGATGACAAAGAGATTGCTAAGTTAAAAGAAAGGATGAGCAAAGGAAAGGCCAAAGATTTTCGTAAGGATGAGCACGACACCTTATGGTTTGAGGATAGTGTACATGTACCCAATAATGCAGAGATCAGGAAGTTAATACTTTAGGAGGCTCATGACTCACTATACTCGACTCGCCCTGGAAACACCAAGATGTATTTGGATTTGAAGGAGTGTTTCTGGTGGACTGGTATGAAGAAGGATATTGCGGAGTATGTAATCGTAGGTGATGTATGCCAGAGAGAGTAAGAGCAGAGCATCAGAAGCCAGCAGGATTACTACAGCCTATGCCGATAACCGAATGGAAGTGGGATAAGCTTGGCATGGATTTCATTACCGAATTTCCTAGAACCGAACAAGATATGATTCTATCTGGGTAGTAGTTGATTCGATTGACCAAAGTGGCTCACTTTATCCCAATGAAAACCACCTATACAAGTGAGAAGTTGGCCAAGATATATTTGACCAGGATCATATGTCTGCATGGAGTTCCGAGGACCATCGTATCAGATAGAGGAACACAGTTTACCTCAAAGTTTTGGAATCAGCTGCACCACACTTTGGGTACTAGGCTAGAGTTCAGTACAGCCTTTCATCCGCAGACAGATGGATAGATCGAGAGAGTCAATCAGATTCTAGAGGACATGTTGAGAGCGTGTGCGCTAGATTATGGATCTAGTAAGGATGATAATCTACCTTACGTGGAGTTCTCATACAACAACAGTTACCAAGCTAGTTTGAAGATGACCCCTTTTGAAGCTTTGTATGGGAGAAGGAGCCACACACCATTGATGTGGGATGAAGTCGGAGACTGTCAGTTGTTTGGATCAAAGGTGATCAAGGATTCATAAGAAAATGTTAAATTGCTTCGAGATAAATTGAAGGTAGCTCAGTCCTGGCAGAACAGTTATGCAGACTCAAAAATGCAAGGAGGAAGTCTATGAAATTGGAGATAGAGCAAGTCTTCGTGTGTCCCCTCTGCGAGGAGTTAAACAATCTGGAGTTAAGGGAAAGTTAGCCCCGAGATTTGTAGGACCATACCGAGTTTTGGAGCGTATGTGAGAAGTGGCCAACAAGTTGGAGTCACCCGAAGGACTGTCAGGAGTTCATGATGTGTTTCACGTTTCCAGTTGAAGAAGTGCCATGCAGAGATGGCCAATATTCCCCTGTAAGGACGCTTGACCCTGGAAAGGATAATGATGTTCCACGAAGTGGAGTATGGACTTCATAAGTATAAGTTTTTATGTTGGTATGTGGGACATCCCACGAGGATGAAGAGATGTATTACTATTGGATATAAAGGAGATATGATGTTGGAAATATGGAGCAATTGTAACTCCATGATGAGTCTGAGTAATCACGTCTTAGTTTGGTACAAATTGAAGGAAGAAAGACATTACAATTGGATGGATTTTGAGTATGCTAGGAAGATGGAAGTTGAATGTTGGAATAACGATCAGTTGCCCAGAGGATGAGTTCAAGGTTTACAAGTGATGAGATGGGCCATAACCCATAGGCCCCAAGACCTGCCAAGAAGCAAGCACACTCTTGTTGAAGGAGAAACCGTGGAAGAAGTTATGATTTTATCAACCGACGATTTTATAGGAGCAACGCAAAACCTGAGAGTTGTTAAGGAACAGTAGATGTTTGTTTGGCTTGCAGAATCAATGGATTTATCCGAACTTGGTTCGTCGACAAGAGAAATTCTGCAACGCTTGTGGGGATGACCGAGTGTTAGAATGCGAGATTCGCTAAACCATGTACAAGGTAATGATTTGGGTGCGGGATGGGTTGATCACCATACCGACTTACTCTTATTATTCGCCTTGTTATACGGGATGGTAAATCTGAGTGACTTACCTATAGTAGAGAGACGATGATCAAAACCTTATTTGGACCTTAGAATGGTATAAGTATTTTTCCCGTGTACACGGCAGCTGTTGCCAAACGTAGGTCATACGGTGAGGTTCAGCCCAAACCCGTTTTCTGTAGGAGAAACCATAAATTGTTGACCACTAGGAGATATCGATAGTTGTTTAGTATCGGCGCCAGACCCGTCAGCTAAGAAGATCCAGTCCTGAAGGACCTTACCAAGATGAAAGGACAGAAGAATTGCGGTAAAGGTTATGCCACCACCGGAAGAGCCCAGAGATGGAATTTCCCGAGATCTGGGAAGACCGACACAGTCATGAATAAGGATGGAGTATATGATTTTTTGATGGGGCCGTAACAATGCTTCTAAGGGTGGTAGGACCCGAGACCCCGAAGATGATCGATGGATTTTGAGAAGACCCCCAAACCTAACCTATTTCTTTCTAGCCTCTCCGAATCTCGAGGACGAGATTCCTTTTAAGGGTGGTAGTTTTGTAACATCCCAAAATTCTAAATTTTGGAATGTTATATTAAATAGATAGTTTTGATTGATTGTTTGATTGATTGACTGAAAGTGAGCGAATTCGAATCTTTTTGAAAGTTAAATGAGAGGGAATAAAAGGACTTTCCCAAACTTTCATTATTTTGCTTTTATGATCTTCGGGAATTCAAATTCTTTTCATCACAAAACCCTGGAGAGAAGATGACATGACTTCTTCCTTTTATTTAAATGACAAGGGGTGTTGAAAATATTTGAATTTCATTCAGAAAATATTTCCAATTCTGAAACTTTATGCAACTCAATGATTTTCACGAGCGAAGATAAAATGACTTCTTCAAATTATATGAAATATGAGTTGGGAGTTTTAAAAGAATTAAACTCAAAGTTCTTTTGAATTTAATTTTCAATTCGGAGTTATTTGAGTTTTATTCAAAGTATTTTTCTCCAAAAATAACATATATGGAAAATAGAGTAACATGATTCCCTACAATAGAAAATTGCAGAGAAATAGATTTGAAACCATTTTGGTATTTTTAAAATGATTTTATTGGGTTTTAAATAAGTCAGTAGCACAGTTTGAATTATTAGAATTATTGTGGATTTTATTTGAAGCTAGAATAATCTTCATGTTGTAGAAAATCGTTTTCTGAAAATTTTGATATATAATATGCCTATGTTGTATTTTTATTTTATTGGTATTATTTTATTTTTAGTGTCTGTTTTCTTTAAAAAAAAGAGAAAAACTTCTGGACCGACCGGACCGAGCCGGCCCAGCTTGCCAGGCCACGGCCCAGCCGGCCCACGTCGCTCGCCTGCGTGCCCGAGCTCCGCTCGGGAGTCCGCCGCCACCACGGCATCGCTGCCGCCTCCGTGCCGCCGCCGGACTTCTCCTCCCTTGCCCCTCCTCCACGCCACCACCTCACCCCGACGCCCTTAAAAGGACGCCGCCCTGGCCCCGTCTCCCCTCTCTCTCCCCTCGCTTCGTGCTGCCCCGCTGCCGCCGGCGAGATCCGCCGAGTCCCGCCGCCCGAAGCCGCCACCCTCGCCGCCGATGACCGCCGTCGTCGCCACCATCGCACGCGCCACTCCGCGCCGCCCCTCCCCGTCCACTCCGCCCTCGCCGTAGGCCACCAGAGCCGCCGCTCCGGTCGAGCCCGAGCTGCCCGCCGCCGTCTTCTCTGACGCCAACGAACCACGCCGCCGCCGTCGTTTTTTCTTCCCGAACCGGTAATAACCGACCCCGGTTCGTAGTTTTTTTATATTTTCTCTGGTTTTTTTAAAAGACCGGTTTTATTTATGAGTTAGGTTAATTAGTGGACATTTGCTAGTTTAGGATTTGTAGCGAACGGTTTTCATCTTATAGGTTTCTACAGCGAACGTTCGCTATTTAGTCTTTTTTCTTTTATTTTATTTTTCTGCCAGGGACCTAGTTGTAGTTGTTTTATTTTACAGATTAGTCCCCAATTTTCAAACGACCACAACTTTTTACTCGCTTGTCCAAATCCAACGAAACCAACGCCCACTTCTTCGTTATGATCCCCTCTATCAAGTAATCCAACTCAAACATGTTTTTGAAAGTTTTAAAATTTGAATTAGATCAGATTTGTATTCAAACTTCGTTTGTTCATAACTTGAGTTTTATAACTCCGTTTGAGTTGATTCTTTTTGCAAATCGAAGTTCTTGACCTAAACTTTCTGATAAGGCCAAATTCACATAATTTTGGTACTGTTAGGAATTGTTTTATGTTGCAAGAGTTATTTGTTTGGTTTTGATGTTTTCCGAGTTGTTCTCTTCGTTCTTTCCGATCTTTTGAGTGATTGCTTATGTGTGGTTACTATTGCTTGCTCATGATAGATTGACCGGAGTGTGACGAATATAACTATTAGGAGTTGAGTGCGAATCATCTTCATCAACATTGCAGGCAAGTTCACACTTTGATCATACCTTTTCTCATACCCAGTTCTATGCATTAGATCTATCCTCAAACATTGCATGATTATGATCTAATTAAATTGTGGGTTATGGGAATTAGTTGAGGTAGTACCTATTACCTGTTTTATTATCAAACCCTTGGGAGTTACTTCTACGTTTGCTTATTATGCCATGCTATGCAAGTAGACGTGGATTGGGTGAGTGAATTTTCCATGACAGATGTGAGTTTGTTAATTAATGGTTTATTTAAGGTGGCAACTTTAATACACATCTGGGTGGATTGAGGCACCTGGTTACTCCAGGACTTGCCTGTCTAGGCACCTGGGTTTCCAGGACTTGCCCGTATTTCTTCGGACCGCCACCCAGGCTCAAAGGGATCATGAGATTATTCAAACTAGAAACTTCCGTGTGCAGCCACATGCTATTATGGGCTCTAGCATAGTTGACTAATTTGTGCGAACTCTTACTGGGTAGACTAGCAGATGTAGGGGGTGTAGGTTGGTACGGTCTACCCCTCATGTAAGGTGCTAGTGCTTCTGAAAGACTATGTCTCGGTCATCCATTTCTCAAACACCATGTAGTGCGAGAAAACAAGCGGAGGCGATCGAGTCATGTGGGGAAAAGTGCGCAAACCTCTGCAGAGTGTATAAACTAATCATGGTTAGCCGTGTCCCCGGTTATGGACATCTTGAGTATCTAGTACTTGATTTTCCTGTGAATCTCATCATGTTACTTCTAATTAATATTGTTGGGATGTTAATGAGTATTTTTAATTGGGATTGAGAATGCTGTCAACCATTCTCAATGTTTAACAACCACCATGATAGTTAACTAAATTTATTCCTTTGCAGTAGGGAAAAATTGGCTTTACGCAAAACTGTAACCATAGAGCTTTTCCACCAGCCAAATATGCATGTAGTGATAGCCTTTATTTAGCATTGCTCTATGGTGTGAATTTGCCAGTACATTCAATGTACTGACCCTTTGTGGCTGCAACGTCTCATGTTGCAGGATCTTACGACGAGTAAGTGATACGTTAGGGTTACGATTTCCTATACTCAACTTTGCCGTTGGTGTTGATGGGAATCCACAACCTTGTTACTTCCGCTATTTTGGATTGAGGTAATAGTATTTACATTACTTTATACATGTGATTTACCTCTGTTATAAATCCTCGAGTACTGTATGTGTCAGCATACCGGTCCAGGGATGGCACGTAAGCACAGAGACTTGACCCATTCGGGTCGGGTCGCTACATACTCGTATATCTATCTTTCCGCCAAGTTTCCCCACTTTCCATCCATGAAATCTCCTCAATTTTGCCGCCGAAATCATCAATTTCCGCCCCCATAATTGAGTTAATCCTCGGATTTGGAGCCCGGACATCCAGCCCGTGGCCCCGGACATCCGGCCCACAGCCCAGACATCCGGCTCTTGGAGCGCAAATTCACGCGCGGTTCTGGACATCAGGTCCCGGATTTTCGGCCTCGACCCCGGATGTCCGACCCCTGGGATTTCAGCCTCCCGTATTTCACCGTTTTGACCATAACTGATTCATTAGGAGTCCGATTTTGACGTTCTTTAGCTTGTTGATAGTGCATTAAGTCGACTAGAGGGGGGGTAAATAGGCGATTTTTACAAATTCGTCAGTGAGGAATTTCAGGGTGAGGAAATTCCTAAGTCACGAACAACAAGCAGCAGAATAAGTACTTAGGTATAAGCATAACAAAGCAATAGTAGAGTCATCATGATGAAATGAGAACAAAGACAGAGTACAGAAAGCGTAAACACGGGATAAGCAGGCTGAAGACAATCTGACTGAAGAAATTGAATTGAGGAAATAGAGAAAGTCTTCAATCAAGTCTTCAAACAGTAATGATCTGGTTCATCAACACATGAATGGGGAAATGAAACGGTTGAGGAAATAGAACCAGTAGGCTTGGTGAAGACAATGATTTAGTAGACCAGTTCCAACTGTTGTGACAGTTGTACGTCTGGTTGGAATGGCTGAGTATTTAACTTCGAGGACACACAATCCTCATTGTATTCTCCTTGAGCTAAGATCACACAGACCTCGCCCAACACTCGTGGTAAGTCTTCACAGGTGACTTCCAAACCTTCACAGACTTGGTCACTTGGCGATCCACAATTCCTCTTGTATGCTCAGACCATGACGCCTAACCGTCTGGAGGATACACAGTCCTCAAAGGTAACAAGCATTGGTTCCACACAGGAACAATCTCTTCAGTGATGCTCAATCACTTTGGGCTTGTAGGTGTTTGGGTTTGGGTATTGGGTTTCCTCACTTGATGATTTTCGCTCAAAGTCCTCGGAGGATGGGATGCTCTCAATTGACAAGTGTCAGTTTCTCTTGGAGCAGCCAACCAGCTAGTGGTTGTAAGGGGCGGCTATTTTTAGCCTAGGGAGCAGCCCGACATGATAAGACAGAAATGCCCTTCAATGATATGACCGTTAGGTGGTAACATATTTTGGATAGCTGGCGCGTAGCATAGCAACGATCGGATTTGAGGTTCGAATTCCTCAAGGCTATCATGTTCCTCACTGTGTAAGCAATCTGCACTGGCGAATTCCTAACTCCTCAGTCAGAACAAATTCCTCAGAGACCAGAAGATCTTCGTCTCTGTCACTGAAGAAATTGACTGAAATGATATGAGATTTCCAATGGCTTCACTCAAAAGGATTGGGTAGGTGTAGGATTTTGAGATGAGCATCACTTGGAAATCAGTTTCCTTAGTATTACCTCGACCCCCTTTAACAGTACGGTGTTTCCTATGACTCAAGCAAGAGAAAATTAAACTACGGAAACAAAAGTCTTCACGCTTCATAATCCTCGCATGAATATCCAAGTCTTCAAGGTCACATCAATTTCTTCACTTTCAAAGGCTTCAGGAGAACCAAAGTCTTCAGCTGAAGACATTCATTTTTAGGGGTCAACATTCACTGTAAATATCAAACTCCTCATTGACTTATAGAGCATGTGTACACTCACAAACATATTAGTCCCTTAACCTATAAGTCTTCAATACACAAAAATCACTAAGGGGCACTAGATGCACTTACAATCTCGCCCTTTTTGGTGATTGATGACAATATAGGTTAAGTTTTCAGTAGGGATAAATGTATGAAGTGTAAATACTCATATTGAGGAATTTGATTGCAAGATATAGAAGAACTCCCTCTAAAAATGTGCATAGTGAGGAATTTGCTTCTGAAGCAATACACATTTGAAGAGTAGAATCATGGAGATCCCCCCTATATCTTGTAATTCATACACGCATTTAACATATCGAATGAAGAATTTGAAATGCATGATGAAATATGGTGACTAATGTATTTCAACATGCGTGCATAACATAGATGAGGAAATAGCATGCAGAAAAACAGAGCAAAAATATCAGGTCACCATCGGACTTAAGTTTACAACTCGATCCAACAAACACTTCAGAAGAGCGAGAGTTGCAACTTAACAAAAAAATGCACATATAGATAGACCCGCTTGAAGACTAACTCAAATTTCTCCCCCTTTGTCATCAAATGACCAAAAGGGAAGAAAAGTGAGGACTAATGCCCCTGAATAATATCATTACGAAGTTGATGGAGGAGCGCCAGTGTTGTTGGGGTCGGTTGTTGGAGTAGGGCCTACCGCAGTGTCGTCCAAATCTTCATTTTCATCAGGGTCGCGTGATGAAGAAAATGAGCTGTCCACCAAAGAAGGAATTTCGACTTTCTTGAATTTCTTTGCCGATCGCTTAGACCAGTTGAAGTCCTGCTTGAAGCCCATCTTCTTAAGATCTTCTTCACCATAGAGATGAGTCAGAACAGCCCAGGTGCAATCAAATACTTCATGGAGGTAGTAATGGTTCTTCTTCACTTAATTGTGTGTAGCAGTCATGTTGTGAAGAATTGAACCAAACTAATGCTTGACCCATTTGTGGTTGCGATCGACCTTCTAATGAAGACTAAGGAGAAGCTGACGATCAGTCATCACCCATGGAGCTGTGCCTTGAGGATTTTGCTTTGAAGCATTGGCGGCAGAGTCATGAGTGGTAGAGTCATCATTGGTGGAGTAAGATGCAGGTTTGCGGAACTGTCCATCCAATGGACGAATGCCTTTATTAATAATAGCAGCCCTTTTCATCAGCAAAGGAAAACGTCCGCTTGAGGACTTCAATGGGGGGCAAGTAGTTGCCGTGGTTGAGTGTGTGTAACACCCTCGATGCGGCTATATCTCCTACGTGTCGAAGCATGACTTAGAGGCATAACCGCATTGAAAGCAATGTCACAAGTGAGGTAATCTTCACACAACCCATGTAAAACATAAGGGAAAGAGATACATAGTTGGCTTACAATCGCCACTTCACACAAGTACATGAATAAAGCATTACATCATCCAGATACAATCAAGGTCCGACTACGGAACCAAAATAAAGGAAGAACCCCAAATGCGACAAAGGTCCCCGATCGACCCCAACTGGGCTCCACTACTGATCAACTAGAACGGAACAATACAAAGGACAAGATCTTCATCGAGCTCCTCCTGAGCTTGGTTGCGTCATCTGCACGGACTCAACGGCACCTGCAAACTGGTTTTGGAAGTATCTGTGAGCCACATGGACTCAGCAATCTCGCACCCGCGAGATCAAGACTATTTAAGCTTATGGGTAAGGATGGAGTAATGAGGTGGAGTTGCAGCAAGCGACTAGCATATATGGTGGCTAACAAACGCAAATGAGAGCGAGAAGAGAAGGCAAAGCACGGTCGATAAAAGTATGATCAAGAAGTGATCCTATAACAACCTACGTCAGGCATAACTCCAACAACCATATTCACTTCCCGAACCCCGCCGGAAAGAGACCATCATGGTTACACACGCGGTTGATGTATTTTAATTAAGGTCAACTTCGGGTTTTCTACAACCGGACGTTAACAAATTCCCATCTGCCCATAACCGCGGGCACGGCTTTCGAAAGTTCAAATCCCTGCAGGGGTGTCCCAACTTAGCCCATGACAAGCTCTCACGGTCAACGAAGGAATAGACCTCCGCCGGAGACGTTCCAATCAGACTCGGTATCCCGGTACAATAAGACATTTCGACAGGGTAAAACTAAACCAGCAACACCGCCCGAATGTGCCGACAAATCCCGATAGGAGCTGCACATATCTCTTTCTCAGGGCACACTCAGATTGTCTTAGGTGCGGGTAGGCCAACCCAGAGTTGCCCCTGGTGGCCACCGGCAGCTGACAGGTTGGACCAACACTCAGAGGAGCACTGGTCCGGGGGGGTAAAATAATGATGACCCTCAGGAGCGCGACTCCCAAGGGAAAAGAAAAGGCTAGGTGGCAAATGGTAAAACCAATGTTGGGCATTGCTGGAGAAGCTTTACTTAAGGCGAACTGTCAAGGGGTTCCCATTATAGCCCAACCGCGTAAGGGACGCAAAATCCGGGAACATAACACCGATATGACGGAAACTAGGGCGGCAAGAGTGGAACAAAACACCAGGCATAAGGCCGAGCCTTCCACCCTTTACCAAGTATATAGATGCATTAATTAAGTAAGATATATTGTGATATCCCAACAAGTAAACATGTTCCAACAAGGAACAACATCTCCATGTTCCAACAAGGAACAAACTTCGATCTTCACCTGCAACTAACAACGCTATAAGAGGGGCTGAGCAAAGCGGTAACATAGCCAATCAACGGTTTGCTAGGACATGGTGGGTTAGAGGTTTGACATGGCAATTTGGGTGGCTGACAAGCAAGTGGTAGGCATCGTAGCATTGGCATGGCAAAAGAGCGAGCAAACTAGCATAGCAAAGATAGTAGTGATTTCGAGGGTATGATCATCTTGCCTGAAATCCCGCAAGGAAGAAGAAGGAGACCATGGAGAAGACAAACGAATGTAGACGAACGGGTCCTCACAACGCGACGTTATCGGAACCAACCCGAAGAAGCAACACCGGAAAGGAGCAAAACAATCATGGTAAACAACCACCACATAAACATGGCATGATGCACAACCAAGTATGATGCATGTCCGGTTTAATGAAGCATGGCATGACCAAATGCACAAAACAATCCTACAAATTAAGTGGAGCTCAATATGCAACGAGTTGCATATTGAAGAATCACCACATTCAAGTTATTTAGTTCTCTCCCGGTAATGTACCCAACAATATTAAATGTTATTAAGCATGGCAAGAGGTGAAGCATAAAAGAAACTATCTAACTAAGCAATTTAAATGGGGCCGGATATAACAAACAACAAATCCGGTAAATCCCCATATGCATTAGTAATTTATTGCAACAACAATTTAAACATATTAATTGTTGTTATCATGATGTGGATGACATGAACAAGTTTATGCAATTTTTATTAAAAGTTGACATGAGCATTATGAAGCATATAGTCGTCATGGCGGAACAAAAAGGGTGCCACGCCAACAACTCAATGAGACGTCGGTGCAAAAAAAAGTGATGGGAGCGTGTCATGTGATGAACGGTGGGGTGCTCCGGGTAACCGGGTTCCCACGGGTTAGGAGCATGGAAACGAGTGTCAAAACGGACACGGTGCAGACAAAGGGGTGCGTCTCATACAACACAAGCATTCGTTCTCGGACGTATCTCGGTGGCTATACCTTTGTAGCGTGCAAACGGGACGGTTCTTGTTCGATGCCAAGTAGAGGAAGTAGACGTTCTCGAGACGTTTGTCGTGGAAGTAGTCGTACAACGTTTGTAGTTAAAGTAGTTGAACTTGACGTAATCCACGCAATCGGTGCTTGTTCGGGCATCGGTCTTGAAGAAGATGTACTTGGCGAATCCGCGTAGTCGTTCGGGCGCCTGTGGAGGAACTTGACATTCACGGTGTCCCGGTCTTGGCCATGGAGAGGGGCGCAGCCCACACAAGGAGGGGAGACCCTGGTGAGTGCACTGGGCCTGCGCGTGCAGCGGTCAACGGGGCTGGGTGCTGCTAGTCATCTCCTTCGCTAGGAGACGGAACGAAGGCGCGGCAGGAGTGCAAGCAGGGGGGATGGCGCTGGTCGTCATCGTTCGGCGCAGCAGAAATAGGGTAGGCCAGCGACGGGGGTTTGGGGAGGTCGATCCGGTCGACTCCGAGGCTTGGGCACGCCGGAGCTTCAGACTGGAGGCGGCGGGCGGCATCCACGGCCATGGCTGCTCCCGGAGCTTCGTCACAGGCGCACGGACAAAGGCAGGGCACTGGAGCTCAAGGTCGATGGCGTCGGGCGCGATGGAGCTCGGTGGGCGTGCGGCAGAAGGAGCAACTCCGGTAGGACGAGGGGTTCGGCGACGCGGACTTGTGGCGCCGGCGACGGGCGCGATGGCTGCAGGCGCAGGTGCTCGAGGAGCTCCTCTCCTCGGGCGCCTGGGCGACGGGGAGCTTGGTGAGGAGGAGGCGCGGAAAGGTGGCTCCGGCCAGGGGCATGGCCTGCTGGGCGGTCGGTGCGGGCGCCATGGCCGGAGGCCAAGGTAGTGGACAAGGGGTTCGGGGGAATGGGAAGCTGCTCCTCTGCGTGCAAGTGTTGGGAGGAGGACGAGGGAAAAGAGGCAGCGAGTAGGGAAGAGATCGAAAAGGAGATGGGATCGAGAAGATGGGGAAGATGGGATCGAGCGCGGGGGCTCTCCTGGCGGCGCGAGGGGAAAAACGAGAGGGAGAAGGGAGTCGGGCTAGGGTTTAGGTTAGGGAGTGGGCTGCGGGAGGCCTTGGGCCAAATGGGCCTAGCTGGACACAAGTGGCGGCTGGGCTTCTCTCTTCCTCCTCTCTCTTTTCATTAACAGGGAATTAGAAGAAAGGAAAGAAGACAAGAGAAGGTTGGAAGAAGAATTAGGGCATGTGGTTAATTTCTCCGGACTCACAAAAATGCGCCCGGTCAAAGAAAAGTAGGATTGGACATGATTGCAAGAATTAAATTCAAAGTCATTTGAATTTAATTGAAAAGGTTTGAACAAGGGATAGGAATTAGAAATGTCCAAAAAATGTTGAGAATTTAGGTGGAGCTCCGGAAAATGACGAAAGGATATATGGCAAGGTTAGAGGCCAAGAATTGAAATAATAAAAGGCATTGGGATTTTTGCAAGTGTGTTATGGTGACTCCAAAGAATGGATTATTTTATAATAGCTCCACTAATATCGGGAGGATATATTATAAAGAGAAGTCATCCTTCCCTCGATTTAAATGGATCGAAGATCCATAAAATTTATTTAGTTGAGTAAGAAAAGAAAAGACATGATGGCATGATGACATGATGCAATGCACATGATGCAATGATGAATGCAACACGCAAGAAAAAGACAACGCAACAACATCGAATAACTGCATGACACCTGGCACATCGGTCTCGGGGCGCTACAACACTCCACCACTACGAGAGGATCTCGTCCCGAGATCTAGAATGGCACCGGAGGGAAAAACGGAAGAGAAAGAGAAGAGGTAAAACAAATTGCTCCTTTGACAAAGGAATGAAACCAAAGAACCTTGCGAGGTTGAACTAATTCGAGAAAAGAATAGAACGAAGGAGAACAAAGTCGAAAACACTCCGTTAGAAACTAGGGACAAAGAGCATTGCGAAACCTTGAGGTTGAAGGGAAGATATATATTGAAAACACGCCGGTTAAGGAAGGGGATCAAGGAAGACCAAATTCGAACAACACTCCGGTTGAAAAGTGATACAAGACTAGATAAGATGAAAAGAACTTGAGCAGAGGACACGACACTCTGGTTAAATGGATAAGCACGAAAAGAACATGATCTTTGACAAACGAGATGATGGGTTGAAAAGAGCAACATCACAATGACTCCGGAACGAAGGGAAACAAGATCTTGAGAGATCTCAGATACAACAAATGCTAGAATGGAGTTGTTGAAAACCAACAACGAAAAGAATAATCTTGATATGGGCTTATGGAAACATCTCAACATTATGAGGTGACAACTGGCCACTAACGGAACAATTACTTGCTTGAGATTAACGAAGAGACGAAAACTTGTTCCATCAAGATGGAAAAGAGATAACTTGGGTCATTAATAAGCACCAAATAGCAACATTCCTTAGGGAAGGCTTTAGGTGAAATCTATACCAAGATAACTCCAATGAAGAGATTGACGGTTGAAAAGATCTCTTGAACAAAGAGAAAAAGATGGATTTAAATATGTCACTCTTGAAAACTTGTGAATCATGAAACGCGAAGGAAAATTATTAAGAATGACCTAACACCACCTCAAAAGATAAGGTCGAAAGAATTGCACTTCGGAATGCAAGATGAAGAATGCTTGAACTCCTCAAAACAAAACATGTGTTGAGCACCATGTTTATTTTTGAGTATAGCTTGGCTGATCTTAACTTCAAGAGAAATCTTGAAGAACAATTGAAGAATGAAAAGAATCCTTGACGAACCACCATGTAGAACCTCCATGAAGAACTCCGGTAATAAAAGGATGATAAAAAGAAAGAGAAGTTGAAAACACAAGGTGAAGCCTTGCGATGATTTAGATGGAGCTTCGCGACGAGATAATGCGGAAAACTTATAACTCCGGAAGAAAGATGAACAACAAGCAGCCAAGAATTTATTCCTCCTGGACAAACTCTGAAGGAAAGGATTAATCACTTGGATGAACAAGAATAAGAATTATGTTATGCTTATCCTTCACCAATTAAATTGATGACAATCAACGGATTTGGCATACTACTTATTCTCGTAGGAAGGATTAAAAGAGATATATCAAAACTTGAGAAGGTCTTCAACGAACCACCGGTAGGATTGGAACAACAAATGAATTGATATGATGAACAAGGAAGAGAGATCTTGAAAGAACCACCGTAAGAATTGAAAATGATCGAAGTAGGGATGCATCACCGGTTAGAATTAGCAAATACACGAAGATGCTTGAGAGGATTTAGATACATGAGAACGGCGAGATCACGAGCCGATTAAAGATCACTTGAACGAAGCACCGGTAAGATCGGAGAATGATAACTGCAAACTGAGAATGAATAAATCTGAATTGATGGACTCCGGATGACAAACTGAGAAGAGTCTTGAATATCTCCTGATGGGTGAAAAAGATTCTCACAATCGAAAACAATTATGAGAGGATGGCAACAAGCTAGCACCATGAATCTTGAAAAGAATAGAGCAAGATTAAAGAGAAACTCTTCTTCGGTCTTCAAATGATGAGAATGACAACGGGAAACACCACCAAGAATTATTGAGGCACACCGGAAGAATCAAAAGCGAAGAGGTTGAGCCAACTATGAAAAGAATTTGAAAGATCTTGGAGAAAAGCATTTGACTAATGATAACTCATTCTTACGTCAAACTTTGAGAAGAATTTAGGATAGCTCTGGGAAAATAGAAGAGTCAGGTAAGATCCTGGAAAAAGACCTGTGGGTTAGGGCCCACTCAAAAGAACACCGTTGAAAAGATTTAAAAGAGATGTTGCACCGGTTGAATTAAATGACTTGAATGAGATACCAATCTCGAAAGAGCTTGAACGAATGCAGAGTGGAAACATGAATCTTCGAGATATCTTGAGCACTCCGGAACAATTTAATAGCGAGAGATGGATGATTAAGAGGTGCACCGGCATAGGAAAAGCATTGAAAAAAAAAAGAAAAGGAGTATGCTTAATACCAAAGCTTGAATTAAATCCACCGGAGAAGAAAAGAACGAGGAATGACGAACTTGAAGCTCCATTAGAATCTTCATGAGAATCACCAGATAAGAACATTGACGGAAAAGAATGGAGAAACTTCCCATCAATAAAATGGATACTTGAAGAAGAAATCTTAGTCCTTGAAGAAAAACAAAAGGGAGGGAGGGTGGGAAAAACAAAGGCAACTTGGAGACAGATGAAACAAACACCGTTGAGAAGAAGTGATAAATGATCTTGCAAATGTTGACGTGAACGGATCCACTTGAGGAGAGACACACCGGTTTAAAAAAAGGATTGACAAGACAGACTCGATGATCAAGAAGGATTAGTATTCACATCGGAGTATGAGAACACCATTTCGGAAAGGTATGGAATCAACACTTGACATTGAAGCAACTTGAATACCACAGCTCAAAACAAAACAAAGGATTGGCTTGCAAAATAAGCCAGAACAAACATATGATAGAGATTTCGTCCGAAGTTTTCGTGGTGGGGCCTACACGGGCTCGAGTGTACAGCACCATCATGTACAAGGCAGTGCACATGACATACGAAGCGTCCCCGAGTCGGCATAGCCAAGGACTCTTTAAGACACAACGAGACCACTGTAAAATCGACCGTGAATAGGCGGACCACTAGACGTCGAACCCCAATTTCATATCATACATCTGTCGGAAAGATATCCTAAGAGCTACTTGAATTCCCACCTATGAAACTCCCGAAATTTTCAGGTTATGCAATCAGGTGTTGGGGATACAGGGGAAGCATAATATCTCACCCAAACTAGCAAATTCTACATCCAGTTGTATCCATCCTTCAACACATAACCAAGAAACCTTCGGAAATCGTCTACCTCAACCTTCGAAAAGCATCCGTTATACAAGTCATGGCAATACTCCCGTACTCACCTCAGTACTGGGTTATCGGGGTTATCTCACCAACAACTGCATAAAAGAGATTTTCGATGTCGGCGTACTAAACTCAGGTATTCCAGAACTGCAACGATAAAATTATGATGACAACACCTCAAAGCTCAACTCCCCGGGACACTTCCACTAAACCCCTGACAGGAGGCACCAAGACAATGTTCTCATCATAAAACCATCGGAACGATTCCAAGACACCCGCGTGATCCTAAAAAAAAAACTCATAATCTGTGCATCATATGTAAAAACTTTAAATATGAAAAATGCTTAGTTTTTCATCTAGTTTCATAATATCCAACTTTCATCTATGTTTGAGATGATAAAAATGTTGTTTGCATTAATTTGCTCCTATGCCATGCTAAAATGCTTGATTTCATAACTAAATAACCGTAACTCCAATTTTAATAAACTTTATATGTAAATGGGGTAGAATTTTGCCTAGTTTATCATGGTGACCTTTATTTGCATTTTAAACAACTCTAAAATTGTGTTTAGGGCAGAACAGGACCTAATCTAAAATATGCTCATGAGGAGTTTCCGGAATTGTTGTTCGTTGCTCCCGGCCTCATTTAAACTTGACTAGATAGGTAGTTTTACTTTGCTTCACCCTCTTGCCATGTTAACCAACATTTAATATTGTTGAGTACATAAACGAGATCAAACTAAATAACTTGTTGTGGTGTTTCGTCAATATGCAACTCGTTGCATATTGAGCTCCACTTAATTTGTAGGATTGTTTTGTGCATTTGGTCATGCCATGCTTCATTAAACCGGACATGCATCATACTTGGTTGTGCATCATGCCATGTTTATGTGGTGGTTGTTTACCATGATTGTTTTGCTCCTTTCCGGTGTTGCTTCTTCGGGTTGGTTCCGATAACGTCGCGTTGTGAGGACCCGTTCGTCTACATTCGTTTGTCTTCTCCATGGTCTCGTTCTTCTTCCTTGCGGGATTTCAGGCAAGATGATCATACCCTCGAAATCACTACTATCTTTGCTATGCTAGTTTGCTCGCTCTTTTGCTATGCCAATGCTACGATGCCTACCATTTGCTTGTCAGCCTCCCAAATTGACATGTCAAACCTCTAACCCACCTTGTCCTAGCAAACCGTTGATTGGCTATGTTACCGCTTTGCTCAGCCCCTCTTATAGCGTTGTTAGTTGCAGGTGAAGATCGAAGTTTGTTCCTTGTTGGAACATGGAGATGTTGTTCCTTGTTGGAACATGTTTACTTGTTGGGATATCACAATATATCTTACATAACTAATGCATCTATATACTTGGTAAAGGGTGGAAGGCTCGGCCTTATGCCTGGTGTTTTGTTCCACTCTTGCCGCCCTAGTTTCTGTCATATCGGTGTTATGTTCCCGGATTTTGCGTCCCTTACGCGGTTGGGCTATAATGGGAACCCCTTGACAGTTCGCCTTAAGTAAAGCTTCTCCAGCAATGCCCAACATTGGTTTTACCATTTGCCACCTAGCCTTTTCTTTTCCCTTAGGAGTCGCGCTCCTGAGGGTCATCATTATTTTACCCCCCCCCCCGGGCTAGTGCTCCTCTGAGTGTTGGTCCAAACTAGAGCCCTGTGCAGCGCCCCCTCGGGGAAACTCGAGGTTTGGTTTTAGTTGTACGGATTGCTCATCTGAGTGTGCCCTGAGAAAGAGATATGTGCAGCTCCTATCGGGATTTGTCGGCACATTCGGGCGGTGTTGCTGGTTTAGTTTTACCCTGTCGAAATGTCTTGTTGTACCGAGATACCGAGTCTGATCGGAATGTCTCGGGTGGAGGTCTATTCCTTCGTTGACCGTGAGAGCTTGTGATGGGCTAAGTTGGGACACCCCTGCAGGGATTGAACTTTCGAAAGCCGTGCCCGCGGTTATGGGCAGATGGAATTTGTTAACGTCCGGTTGTAGAAAACCCGAAGTTGACCTTAATTAAAATACATCAACCGTGTGTGTAACCGTGATGGTCTCTTTCCGGCGGAGTCCGGGAAGTGAACACGGTGTTGGAGTTATGCTTGACGTAGGTTGCTATAGGATCACTTCTTGATCATACTTTTATCGACCGTGCTTTGCCTTCTCTTCTCGCTCTCATTTGCGTATGTTAGCCACCATATATGCTAGTCGCTTGCTGCAGCTCCACCTCATTACTCCATCCTTCCTATAGCTTAAATAGTCTTGATCTCGCGGGTGTGAGATTGCTGAGTCCCCGTGGCTCACAGATACTTCCAAACCAGCTTGCAGGTGCCGTTGAGTCCGTGCAGATGACGCAACCAAGCTCAGGAGGAGCTCGATGAAGATCTTGTCCTTTGTGTTGTTTCCGTTCTAGTTGATCAGTAGTGGAGCCCAGTTGGGGTCGATCGGGGACCTTTGTCGCATTTGGGGTTCTTCTTTTATTTAGGCTCCGTAGTCGGGCCCTGATTGTATTTGGTTGTTGTAATGCTTTATTCATATATTTGTGTGAAGTGGCGATTGTAAGCCAACTATGTATCTCTTTCCCTTATGTATTACATGGGTTGTGTGAAGATTACCTCACTTGCGACATTGCTTTCAATGCGGTTATGCCTCTAAGTCGTGCTTCGACACGTGGGAGATATAGCCGCATCGAGGGCGTTACAGACTTAGAGGCATAACCGCATTGAAAGCAATGTCGCAAGTGAGGTAATCTTCACACAACCCATGTAAAACATAAGGGAAAGAGATACATAGTTGGCTTACAATCGCCACTTCACACAAGTACATGAATAAAGCATTACATCATCCAGATACAATCAAGGTCCGACTACGGAACCAAAATAAAAGAAGAACCCCAAATGCGACAAAGGTCCCCGATCGACCCCAACTGGGCTCCACTACTGATCAACTAGAACGGAACAATACAAAGGACAAGATCTTCATCGAGCTCCTCCTGAGCTTGGTTGCGTCATCTGCACGGACTCAACGGCACCTGCAAACTGGTTTTGGAAGTATCTGTGAGCCACATGGACTCAGCAATCTCGCACCCGCGAGATCAAGACTATTTAAGCTTATGGGTAAGGATGGAGTAATGAGGTGGAGTTGCAGCAAGCGACTAGCATATATGGTGGCTAACAAACGCAAATGAGAGCGAGAAGAGAAGGCAAAGCACGGTCGATAAAAGTATGATCAAGAAGTGATCCTATAACAACCTACGTCAGGCATAACTCCAACAACCATGTTCACTTCCCGGACCCCGCCGGAAAGAGACCATCATGGTTACACACGCGGTTGATGTATTTTAATTAAGGTCAACTTCGGGTTTTCTACAACCGGACGTTAACAAATTCCCATCTGCCCATAACCGCGGGCACGGCTTTCGAAAGTTCAAATCCCTGCAGGGGTGTCCCAACTTAGCCCATGACAAGCTCTCACGGTCAACGAAGGAATAGACCTCCACCCGAGACGTTCCGATCAGACTCGGTATCCCGGTACAAAAAGACATTTCGACAGGGTAAAACTAAACCAGCAACACCGCCCGAATGTGCCGACAAATCCCGATAGGAGCTGCACATATCTCTTTCTCAGGGCACACTCAGATTGTCTTAGGTGCGGGTAGGCCAACCCAGAGTTGCCCCTGGTGGCCACTGGCAGCTGACAGGTTGGACCAACACTCAGAGGAGCACTGGCCCGGGGGGGTAAAATAATGATGACCCTCAGGAGCGCGACTCCCAAGGGAAAAGAAAAGGCTAGGTGGCAAATGGTAAAACCAATGTTGGGCATTGCTGGAGAAGCTTTACTTAAGGCGAACTGTCAAGGGGTTCCCATTATAGCCCAACCGCGTAAGGGACGCAAAATCCGGGAACATAACACCGATATGACGGAAATTAGGGCGGCAAGAGTGGAACAAAACACCAGGCATAAGGCCGAGCCTTCCACCCTTTACCAAGTATATAGATGCATTAATTAAGTAAGATATATTGTGATATCCCAACAAGTAAACATGTTCCAACAAGGAACAACATCTCCATGTTCCAACAAGGAACAAACTTCGATCTTCACCTGCAACTAACAACGCTATAAGAGGGGCTGAGCAAAGCGGTAACATAGCCAATCAACGGTTTGCTAGGACATGGTGGGTTAGAGGTTTGACATGGCAATTTGGGTGGCTGACAAGCAAGTGGTAGGCATCGTAGCATTGGCATGGCAAAAGAGCGAGCAAACTAGCATAGCAAAGATAGTAGTGATTTCGAGGGTATGATCATCTTGCCTGAAATCCCGCAAGGAAGAAGAACGAGACCATGGAGAAGACAAACGAATGTAGACGAATGGGTCCTCACAACGCGACGTTATCGGAACCAACCCGAAGAAGCAACACCGGAAAGGAGCAAAACAATCATGGTAAACAACCACCACATAAACATGGCATGATGCACAACCAAGTATGATGCATGTCCGGTTTAATGAAGCATGGCATGACCAAATGCACAAAACAATCCTACAAATTAAGTGGAGCTCAATATGCAACGAGTTGCATATTGAAGAATCACCACATTCAAGTTATTTAGTTCTCTCCCGGTAATGTACCCAACAATATTAAATGTTATTAAGCATGGCAAGAGGTGAAGCATAAAATAAACTATCTAACTAAGCAATTTAAATGGGGCCGGATATAACAAACAACAAATCCGGTAAATCCCCATATGCATTAGTAATTTATTGCAACAACAATTTAAACATATTAATTGTTGTTATCATGATGTGGATGACATGAACAAGTTTATGCAATTTTTATTAAAAGTTGACATGAGCATTATGAAGCATATAGTCGTCATGGCGGAACAAAAAGGGTGCCACGCCAACAACTCAATGAGACGTCGGTGCAAAAAAAAGTGACGGGAGCGTGTCATGTGATGAACGGTGGGGTTCTCCCGGTAACCGGGTTCCCACGGGTTAGGAGCATGGAAACGAGTGTCAAAACGGACACGGTGCAGACAAATGGGTGCGTCTCATACAACACAAGCATTCGTTCTCGGACGTATCTCGGTGGCTATACCTTTGTAGCGTGCAAACGGGACGGTTCTTGTTCGATGCCAAGTAGAGGAAGTAGACGTTCTCGAGACGTTTGTCGTGGAAGTAGTCGTACAACGTTTGTAGTTAAAGTAGTTGAACTTGACGTGATCCACGCAATCGGTGCTTGTTCGGGCATCGGTCTTGAAGAAGATGTACTTGGCGAATCCGCGTAGTCGTTCGGGCGCCTGTGGAGGAACTTGACATTCACGGTGTCCCGGTCTTGGCCATGGAGAGGGGCGCAGCCCACACAAGGAGGGGAGACCCTGGTGAGTGCACTGGGCCTGTGCGTGCAGCGGTCAACGGGGCTGGGTGCTGCTAGTCATCTCCTTCGCTAGGAGATGGAACGAAGGCGCGGCAGGAGTGCAAGCAGGGGGGATGGCGCTGGTCGTCATCGTTCGGCGCAGCAGAAATAGGGTAGGCCAGCGACGGGGGTTTGGGGAGGTCGATCCGGTCGACTCCGAGGCTTGGGCACGCCGGAGCTTCAGACTGGAGGCGGCGGGCGGCATCCACGGCCATGGCTGCTCCCGGAGCTTCGTCACAGGCGCACGGACAAAGGCAGGGCACTGGAGCTCGAGGTCGATGGCGTCGGGCGCGATGGAGCTCGGTGGGCGTGCGGCAGAAGGAGCAACTCCGGCAGGACGAGGGGCTCGGCGACGCGGACTTGTGGCGCCGGCGACGGGCGCGATGGCTGCAGGCGCAGGTGCTCGAGGAGCTCCTCTCCTCGGGCGCCTGGGCGACGGGGAGCTTGGTGAGGAGGAGGCGCGGAAAGGTGGCTCCGGCCAGGGGCATGGCCTGCTGGGCGGTCGGTGCGGGCGCCATGGCCGGAGGCCAAGGTAGTGGACAAGGGGTTCGGGGGAATGGGAAGCTGCTCCTCTGCGTGCAAGTGTTGGGAGGAGGACGAGGAAAAAGAGGCAGCGAGTAGGGAAGAGATCGAAAGGGAGATGGGATCGAGAAGATGGGGAAGATGGGATCGAGCGCGGGGGCTCTCCTGGCGGCGCGAGGGGAAAAACGAGAGGGAGAAGGGAGTCGGGCTAGGGTTTAGGTTAGGGAGTGGGCTGCGGGAGGCCTTGGGCCAAATGGGCCTAGCTGGACACAAGTGGCGGCTGGGCTTCTCTCTTCCTCCTCTCTCTTTTCATTAACAGGGAATTAGAAGAAAGGAAAGAAGACAAGAGAAGGTTGGAAGAAGAATTAGGGCATGTGGTTAATTTCTCCGGACTCACAAAAATGCGCCCGGTCAAAGAAAAGTAGGATTGGACATGATTGCAAGAATTAAATTCAAAGTCATTTGAATTTAATTGAAAAGGTTTGAACAAGGGATAGGAATTAGAAATGTCCAAAAAATGTTGAGAATTTAGGTGGAGCTCCGGAAAATGACGAAAGGATATATGGCAAGGTTAGAGGCCAAGAATTGAAATAATAAAAGGCATTGGGATTTTTGCAAGTGTGTTATGGTGACTCCAAAGAATGGATTATTTTATAATAGCTCCACTAATATCGGGAGGATATATTATAAAGAGAAGTCATCCTTCCCTCGATTTAAATGGATCGAAGATCCATAAAATTTATTTAGTTGAGTAAGAAAAGAAAAGACATGATGGCATGATGACATGATGCAATGCACATGATGCAATGATGAATGCAACACGCAAGAAAAAGACAACGCAACAACATCGAATAACTGCATGACACCTGGCACATCGGTCTCGGTGCGCTACAACACTCCACCACTACGAGAGGATCTCGTCCCGAGATCTAGAATGGCACCGGAGGGAAAAACGGAAGAGAAAGAGAAGAGGTAAAACAAATTGCTCCTTTGACAAAGGAATGAAACCAAAGAACCTTGCGAGGTTGAACTAATTCGAGAAAAGAATAGAACGAAGGAGAACAAAGTCGAAAACACTCCGTTAGAAACTAGGGACAAAGAGCATTGCGAAACCTTGAGGTTGAAGGGAAGATATATATTGAAAACACGCCGGTTAAGGAAGGGGATCAAGGAAGACCAAATTCGAACAGCACTCCGGTTGAAAAGTGATACAAGACTAGATAAGATGAAAAGAACTTGAGCAGAGGACACGACACTCTGGTTAAATGGATAAGCACGAAAAGAACATGATCTTTGACAAACGAGATGATGGGTTGAAAAGAGCAACATCACAATGACTCCGGAACGAAGGGAAACAAGATCTTGAGAGATCTCAGATACAACAAATGCTAGAATGGAGTTGTTGAAAACCAACAACGAAAAGAATAATCTTGATATGGGCTTATGGAAACATCTCAACATTATGAGGTGACAACCGGCCACTAACGGAACAATTACTTGCTTGAGATTAACGAAGAGATGAAAACTTGTTCCATCAAGATGGAAAAGAGATAACTTGGGTCATTAATAAGCACCAAATAGCAACATTCCTTAGGGAAGGCTTTAGGTGAAATCTATACCAAGATAACTCCAATGAAGAGATTGACGGTTGAAAAGATCTCTTGAACAAAGAGAAAAAGATGGATTTAAATATGTCACTCTTGAAAACTTGTGAATCATGAAACGCGAAGGAAAATTATTAAGAATGACCTAACACCACCTCAAAAGATAAGGTCGAAAGAATTGCACTTCGGAATGCAAGATGAAGAATGCTTGAACTCCTCAAAACAAAACATGTGTTGAGCACCATGTTTATTTTTGAGTATAGCTTGGCTGATCTTAACTTCAAGAGAAATCTTGAAGAACAATTGAAGAATGAAAAGAATCCTTGACGAACCACCATGTAGAACCTCCATGAAGAACTCCGGTAATAAAAGGATGATAAAAAGAAAGAGAAGTTGAAAACACAAGGTGAAGCCTTGCGATGATTTAGATGGAGCTTCGCGACGAGATAATGCGGAAAACTTAGAACTCCGGAAGAAAGATGAACAACAAGCAGCCAAGAATTTATTCCTCCTGGACAAACTCTGAAGGAAAGGATTAATCACTTGGATGAACAAGAATAAGAATTATGTTATGCTTATCCTTCACCAATTAAATTGATGACAATCAACGGATTTGGCATACTACTTATTCTCGTAGGAAGGATTAAAAGAGATATATCAAAACTTGAGAAGGTCTTCAACGAACCACCGGTAGGATTGGAACAACAAATGAATTGATATGATGAACAAGGAAGAGAGGTCTTGAAAGAACCACCGTAAGAATTGAAAATGATCAAAGTAGGATGCATCACCGGTTAGAATTAGCAAATACACGAAGATGCTTGAGAGGATTTAGATACATGAGAACGGCGAGATCACGAGCCAATTAAAGATCACTTGAACGAAGCACCGGTAAGATCGGAGAATGATAACTGCAAACTGAGAATGAATAAATCTGAATTGATGGACTCCGGATGACAAACTGAGAAGAGTCTTGAATATCTCCTGATGGGTGAAAAAGATTCTCACAATCGAAAACAATTATGAGAGGATGGCAACAAGCTAGCACCATGAATCTTGAAAAGAATAGAGCAAGATTAAAGAGAAACTCTTCTTCGGTCTTCAAATGATGAGAATGACAACAGGAAACACCATCAAGAATTATTGAGGCACACCGGAAGAATCAAAAGCGAAGAGGTTGAGCCAACTATGAAAAGAATTTGAAAGATCTTGGAGAAAAGCATTTGACTAATGATAACTCATTCTTACGTCAAACTTGGAGAAGAATTTAGGATAGCTCTGGGAAAATAGAAGAGTCAGGTAAGATCCTGGAAAAAGACCTGTGGGTTAGGGCCCACTCAAAAGAACACCGTTGAAAAGATTTAAAAGAGATGTTGCACCGGTTGAATTAAATGACTTGAATGAGATACCAATCTCGAAAGAGCTTGAACGAATGCAGAGTGGAAACATGAATCTTCGAGATATCTTGAGCACTCCGGAACAATTTAATAGCGAGAGATGGATGATTAAGAGGTGCACCGGCATAAGAAAAGCATTGGAAAAAAAAGAAAAGGAGTATGCTTAATACCAAAGCTTGAATTAAATCCACCGAAGAAGAAAAGAACGAGGAATGACGAACTTGAAGCTCCATTAGAATCTTCATGAGAATCACCGGATAAGAACATTGACGGAAAAGAATGGAGAAACTTCCCATCAATAAAATGGATACTTGAAGAAGAAATCTTAGTCCTTGAAGAAAAACAAAAGGGAGGGAGGGTGGGAAAAACAAAGGCAACTTGGAGACAGATGAAACAAACACCGTTGAGAAGAAGTGATAAATGATCTTGCAAATGTTGACGTGAACGGATCCACTTGAGGAGAGACACACCGGTTTAAAAAAAGGATTGACAAGACAGACTCGATGATCAAGAAGGATTAGTATTCACATCGGAGTATGAGAACACCATTTCGGAAAGGTATGGAATCAACACTTGACATTGAAGCAACTTGAATACCACAGCTCAAAACAAAACAAAGGATTGGCTTGCAAAATAAGCCAGAACAAACATATGATAGAGATTTCGTCCGAAGTTTTCGTGGTGGGGCCTACACGGGCTCGAGTGTACAGCACCATCATGTACAAGGCAGTGCACATGACATACGAAGCGTCCCCGAGTCGGCATAGCCAAGGACTCTTTAAGACACAACGAGACCACTGTAAAATCGACCGTGAATAGGCGGACCACTAGACGTCGAACCCCAATTTCATATCATACATCTGTCGGAAAGATATCCTAAGAGCTACTTGAATTCCCACCTATGAAACTCCCGAAATTTTCAGGTTATGCAATCAGGTGTTGGGGATACAGGGGAAGCATAATATCTCACCCAAACTAGCAAATCCTACATCCAGCTGTATCCATCCTTCAACACATAACCAAGAAACCTTCGGAAATCGTCTACCTCAACCTTCGAAAAGCATCCGTTATACAAGTCATGGCAATACTCCCGTACTCACCTCAGTACTGGGTTATCGGGGTTATCTCACCAACAACTGCATAAAAGAGATTTTCGATGTCGGCGTACTAAACTCAGGTATTCCAGAACTGCAACGATAAAATTATGATGACAACACCTCAGAGCTCAACTCCCCGGGACACTTCCACTAAACCCCTGACAGGAGGCACCAAGACAATGTTCTCATCATAAAACCATCGGAACGATTCCAAGACACCCGCGTGATCCTAAAAAAAAAACTCATAATCTGTGCATCATATGTAAAAACTTTAAATATGAAAAATGCTTAGTTTTTCATCTAGTTTCATAATATCCAACTTTCATCTATGTTTGAGATGATAAAAATGTTGTTTGCATTAATTTGCTCCTATGCCATGCTAAAATGCTTGATTTCATAACTAAATAACCGTAACTCCAATTTTAATAAACTTTATATGTAAATGGGGTAGAATTTTGCCTAGTTTATCATGGTGACCTTTATTTGCATTTTAAACAACTCTAAAATTGTGTTTAGGGCAGAACAGGACCTAATCTAAAATATGCTCATGAGGAGTTTCCGGAATTGTTGTTCGTTGCTCCTGGCCTCATTTAAACTTGACTAAATAGGTAGTTTTACTTTGCTTCACCCTCTTGCCATGTTAACCAACATTTAATATTGTTGAGTACATAAACGAGATCAAACTAAATAACTTGTTGTGGTGTTTCGTCAATATGCAACTCGTTGCATATTGAGCTCCACTTAATTTGTAGGATTGTTTTGTGCATTTGGTCATGCCATGCTTCATTAAACCGGACATGCATCATACTTGGTTGTGCATCATGCCATGTTTATGTGGTGGTTGTTTACCATGATTGTTTTGCTCCTTTCCGGTGTTGCTTCTTCGGGTTGGTTCCGATAACGTCGCGTTGTGAGGACCCGTTCGTCTACATTCGTTTGTCTTCTCCATGGTCTCGTTCTTCTTCCTTGCGGGATTTCAGGCAAGATGATCATACCCTCGAAATCACTACTATCTTTGCTATGCTAGTTTGCTCGCTCTTTTGCTATGCCAATGCTACGATGCCTACCATTTGCTTGTCAGCCTCCCAAATTGACATGTCAAACCTCTAACCCACCTTGTCCTAGCAAACCGTTGATTGGCTATGTTACCGCTTTGCTCAGCCCCTCTTATAGCGTTGTTAGTTGCAGGTGAAGATCGAAGTTTGTTCCTTGTTGGAACATGGAGATGTTGTTCCTTGTTGGAACATGTTTACTTGTTGGGATATCACAATATATCTTACATAACTAATGCATCTATATACTTGGTAAAGGGTGGAAGGCTCGGCCTTATGCCTGGTGTTTTGTTCCACTCTTGCCGCCCTAGTTTCTGTCATATCGGTGTTATGTTCCCGGATTTTGCGTCCCTTACGCGGTTGGGCTATAATGGGAACCCCTTGACAGTTCGCCTTAAGTAAAGCTTCTCCAGCAATGCCCAACATTGGTTTTACCATTTGCCACCTAGCCTTTTCTTTTCCCTTAGGAGTCGCGCTCCTGAGGGTCATCATTATTTTACCCCCCCCCCCGGGCTAGTGCTCCTCTGAGTGTTGGTCCAAACTAGAGCCCTGTGCAGCGCCCCCTCGGGGAAACTCGAGGTTTGGTTTTAGTTGTACGGATTGCTCATCTGAGTGTGCCCTGAGAAAGAGATATGTGCAGCTCCTATCGGGATTTGTCGGCACATTCGGGCGGTGTTGCTGGTTTAGTTTTACCCTGTCGAAATGTCTTGTTGTACCGAGATACCGAGTCTGATCGGAATGTCTCGGGTGGAGGTCTATTCCTTCGTTGACCGTGAGAGCTTGTGATGGGCTAAGTTGGGACACCCCTGCAGGGATTGAACTTTCGAAAGCCGTGCCCGCGGTTATGGGCAGATGGGAATTTGTTAACGTCCGGTTGTAGAAAACCCGAAGTTGACCTTAATTAAAATACATCAACCGTGTGTGTAACCGTGATGGTCTCTTTCCGGCGGAGTCCGGGAAGTGAACACGGTGTTGGAGTTATGCTTGACGTAGGTTGCTATAGGATCACTTCTTGATCATACTTTTATCGACCGTGCTTTGCCTTCTCTTCTCGCTCTCATTTGCGTATGTTAGCCACCATATATGCTAGTCGCTTGCTGCAGCTCCACCTCATTACTCCATCCTTCCTATAGCTTAAATAGTCTTGATCTCGCGGGTGTGAGATTGCTGAGTCCCCGTGGCTCACAGATACTTCCAAACCAGCTTGCAGGTGCCGTTGAGTCCGTGCAGATGACGCAACCAAGCTCAGGAGGAGCTCGATGAAGATCTTGTCCTTTGTGTTGTTTCCGTTCTAGTTGATCAGTAGTGGAGCCCAGTTGGGGTCGATCGGGGACCTTTGTCGCATTTGGGGTTCTTCTTTTATTTAGGCTCCGTAGTCGGGCCCTGATTGTATTTGGTTGTTGTAATGCTTTATTCAT
>NC_041383.1:354726482-354814938 GCF_002162155.2 Triticum dicoccoides
GGGTCCTCACAACGCGACGTTATCGGAACCAACCCGAAGAAGCAACACCGGAAAGGAGCAAAACAATCATGGTAAACAACCACCACATAAACATGGCATGATGCACAACCAAGTATGATGCATGTCCGGTTTAATGAAGCATGGCATGACCAAATGCACAAAACAATCCTACAAATTAAGTGGAGCTCAATATGCAACGAGTTGCATATTGAAGAATCACCACATTCAAGTTATTTAGTTCTCTCCCGGTAATGTACCCAACAATATTAAATGTTATTAAGCATGGCAAGAGGTGAAGCATAAAATAAACTATCTAACTAAGCAATTTAAATGGGGCCGGATATAACAAACAACAAATCCGGTAAATCCCCATATGCATTAGTAATTTATTGCAACAACAATTTAAACATATTAATTGTTGTTATCATGATGTGGATGACATGAACAAGTTTATGCAATTTTTATTAAAAGTTGACATGAGCATTATGAAGCATATAGTCGTCATGGCGGAACAAAAAGGGTGCCACGCCAACAACTCAATGAGACGTCGGTGCAAAAAAAAGTGACGGGAGCGTGTCATGTGATGAACGGTGGGGTGCTCCCGGTAACCGGGTTCCCACGGGTTAGGAGCATGGAAACGAGTGTCAAAACGGACACGGTGCAGACAAATGGGTGCGTCTCATACAACACAAGCATTCGTTCTCGGACGTATCTCGGTGGCTATACCTTTGTAGCGTGCAAACGGGACGGTTCTTGTTTGATGCCAAGTAGAGGAAGTAGACGTTCTCGAGACGTTTGTCGTGGAAGTAGTCGTACAACGTTTGTAGTTAAAGTAGTTGAACTTGACGTGATCCACGCAATCGGTGCTTGTTCGGGCATCGGTCTTGAAGAAGATGTACTTGGCGAATCCGCGTAGTCGTTCGGGCGCCTGTGGAGGAACTTGACATTCATGGTGTCCCGGTCTTGGCCATGGAGAGGGGCGCAGCCCACACAAGGAGGGGAGACCCTGGTGAGTGCACTGGGCCTGTGCGTGCAGCGGTCAACGGGGCTGGGTGCTGCTAGTCATCTCCTTCGCTAGGAGATGGAACGAAGGCGCGGCAGGAGTGCAAGCAGGGGGGATGGCGCTGGTCGTCATCGTTCGGCGCAGCAGAAATAGGGTAGGCCAGCGACGGGGGTTTGGGGAGGTCGATCCGGTCGACTCCGAGGCTTGGGCACGCCGGAGCTTCAGACTGGAGGCGGCGGGCGGCATCCACGGCCATGGCTGCTCCCGGAGCTTCGTCACAGGCGCACGGACAAAGGCAGGGCACTGGAGCTCGAGGTCGATGGCGTCGGGCGCGATGGAGCTCGGTGGGCGTGCGGCAGAAGGAGCAACTCCGGCAGGACGAGGGGCTCGGCGACGCGGACTTGTGGCGCCGGTGACGGGCGCGATGGCTGCAGGCGCAGGTGCTCGAGGAGCTCCTCTCCTCGGGCGCCTGGGCGACGGGGAGCTTGGTGAGGAGGAGGCGCGGAAAGGTGGCTCCGGCCAGGGGCATGGCCTGCTGGGCGGTCGGTGCGGGCGCCATGGCCGGAGGCCAAGGTAGTGGACAAGGGGTTCGGGGGAATGGGAAGCTGCTCCTCTGCGTGCAAGTGTTGGGAGGAGGACGAGGGAAAAGAGGCAGCGAGTAGGGAAGAGATCGAAAGGGAGATGGGATCGAGAAGATGGGGAAGATGGGATCGAGCGCGGGGGCTCTCCTGGCGGCGCGAGGGGAAAAACGAGAGGGAGAAGGGAGTCGGGCTAGGGTTTAGGTTAGGGAGTGGGCTGCGGGAGGCCTTGGGCCAAATGGGCCTAGCTGGACACAAGTGGCGGCTGGGCTTCTCTCTTCCTCCTCTCTCTTTTCATTAACAGGGAATTAGAAGAAAGGAAAGAAGACAAGAGAAGGTTGGAAGAAGAATTAGGGCATGTGGTTAATTTCTCCGGACTCACAAAAATGCGCCCGATCAAAGAAAAGTAGGATTGGACATGATTGCAAGAATTAAATTCAAAGTCATTTGAATTTAATTGAAAAGGTTTGAACAAGGGATAGGAATTAGAAATGTCCAAAAAATGTTGAGAATTTAGGTGGAGCTCCGGAAAATGACGAAAGGATATATGGCAAGGTTAGAGGCCAAGAATTGAAATAATAAAAGGCATTGGGATTTTTGCAAGTGTGTTATGGTGACTCCAAAGAATGGATTATTTTATAATAGCTCCACTAATATCGGGAGGATATATTATAAAGAGAAGTCATCCTTCCCTCGATTTAAATGGATCGAAGATCCATAAAATTTATTTAGTTGAGTAAGAAAAGAAAAGACATGATGGCATGATGACATGATGCAATGCACATGATGCAATGATGAATGCAACACGCAAGAAAAAGACAACGCAACAACATCGAATAACTGCATGACACCTGGCACATCGGTCTCGGGGCGCTACAGTGTGTCAGCCTTGTAATTGATTGAAGACCTCGATCTGAGGAATCTCATAATCTAGGGAGCGTAAGGCTTAAATTCAAAAGGAGACAATGCAATATTTGCCAGAGTCCTCATGAAGAAGCCATGGTAGTTTATTGGAATACCATGCATGATATTGAATAGCAGATTCTTCATGATGCCAACGACTTATTCTTCATTCAAATCGTGGCCTTTGATTGGACTCAATGTCTTGGTCAGGATGCGATAGACAGACCGTGGCACATATAGAAATTCCTTCACGAGGAATTTGGTCCTGGGGGCTTGACCGGGCTTCAGCGGCTTCATCAACACTTGCATGTAGTGATCTATTAGTTTAGGTTCATGATACATAAGACGTGCACCTTCAAGGGGAGGACTGATAGGCAGGGCATGAAGCAATTCAGAGGCCGGTGCTTTGAAGTGAGTGTTCTTTGTCATCCAGTCCAACACCCAAGAATTTATATCATCATAATTTCCTGTGATGTGCATTGTTGCATAGAACTGAAGAATTAGTTGTTCATTCCAATCACATATATCGGTGCAGAAGTTGAGCAGTCCAGCATCATGAAGAACACTGAGGAATAGTGTGAAGCACGACAGCGATTCCATGTCCACATGAGGAATATGCTCATGGTCAAAGACTTTGTCCTTATCAAAAAGCAGTGAAGAATAGAAGTTTGCTTGGCTGGCGGTCCAGAAACGCTTCCTCATATGGGTTGTATTCTGTGAAGAACATATGCTCGTGGAAGAAGTCATCAGCTTTGAACTTTGGCATCTTCGAGAATGGATTCTTTGGCTTGGGCTGAGGTGTATCAGTCAATGTCTTCACAGCCTCAGGAATCATACTCTCAGGAGCCGCAGGCTGAGGAATTTCAGTTTCTGCTTCAGTAGCAGCCTGGGTCTCATTTTCTTCAGCAGCTTTATCATCAACACTAGTGGCTAGAATTTCTTTAGGCATGGTAAGAAGAGGTGCTTGAGGTTCATCTGAGCCCGTGTAGATTTCTTCAGTCTGGACTGGGGACTGAGGAATCTGTTGCAGTGGGGTGAACATGGGGGAATTGGGGTGATGACTTTCCCAATAGTCATCATTCAACACTGGAGTGGTGCACCCAATGTCCGCGTCTTATTCTTCTTCTTCATCCATTTCTTCAATGCCTGCCTCTTCAGCCATGAACTGAGGCATGGGCGATGATACCAGAGGGGTTGAAGTGACATTGTCAACTTCAATTTCTTCATCCATCTGCTCTGTCGAAGCAGCAGGAGGATCTTCTTCATCGGCTTCACTTGGAATCTTGTAATCTTCACCAAAAGGTATGATTTCCTTTGATGGCATGCTTGAAAGAGGAACAACATCTATTGGATTTGCAAATGAGCTGGTCAAAGTCTTTGCCTTCTTGGGAGCAGAAGACTCTGAGGAAGCAGATGCTTTCCTTTTCATCAGTGCAGCTCGCTTTGCAGCCTTGGTTTTCTTCACTTCTAATGCAGAAGGAAGAATAGGACTTGGTGTTGGCGCAGGAGGAGCAGAGGAAATTGGTGCAGTTTCTTCAGGCACACCTGATGCAGTTTTCCTAGCTTGTTTAGTTTCCTCAGGCACAACGTCAGATGCTTCAGCTGGCCTGACTTGTTCTTTAGGTGCAACACTAGTGGTTGCCCTATGATAACCCACAAGTATAGGGGATCGCAAAAGTTTTCGAGGGTAGAGTATTCAACCCAAATTTATTGATTCGACACAAGGAGAGCCAAAGAATATTCTCAAGTATGAGCAGTTGAGTTGTCAATTCAACCACACCTTGATAACTTAGTATCTGCAGCAAAGTATTTAGTAGCAAAGTAGTATGATAGTAACGGTAACAGTGGCAAAAGTAACGATAGTAGTTTTGTAGTAATTGTAATAGTGACAACGGTAAAGTAAATAAGCAAAGCACAATATGTAAAAAGCTCGTAGGCATTGGATTAGTGATGGATAATTATGTCAGATGTGATTCCTCATGTAATAGTTATAACATAGGGTGACACAGAACTAGCTCCAGTTCATCAATGTAATGTAGGCATGTATTCCGAATATAGTCATACGTACTTATGGAAAAGAACTTGCATGACATCTTTTGTCCTACCCTCCCGTGGCAGCGGGGTCCTAATGGAAACTAAGGGATATTAAGGCCTCCTTTTAATAGAGTATTGGACCAAAGCATTAACACATAGTGAATACATGAACTCCTCAAACTACGGTCATCACCGAGAAGTATCCCGATTATTGTCACTTCGGGGTTGTCGGATCATAACACATAATAGGTGACTATAGACTTGCAAGATAGGATCAAGAACTCACATATATTCATGGAAACATAATAGGTTCAGATCTGAAATCATGGCACTCGGGCCCTAGTGACAAGCATTAAGCATAGCAAAGTCATAGCAACATCAATCTCAGAACATAGTGGATACTAGGGATCAAACCCTAACAAAACTAACTTGATTACATGGTAAATCTCATCCAACCCATCACCGTCCAGTAAGCCTACGATGGAATTACTCACGCACGATGATGCGCATCATGAAATTGGTGATGGAGGATGGTTGATGATGATGACGGTGACGAATCCCCCTCTCCGGAGCCCCAAACGGACTCCAGATCAGCCCTCCCGAGAGAGATTAGGGCTTGGCGGCGGCTCCGTATCGTAAAACGCGATGAAACTTTCTCTCTGATTTTTCTCCGCGAAAGAGAATATATGGAGTTGGAGTTGTGGTTGGTGGACATCCAGGGGGCCCACGAGGCAGGGGGTGCGCCCCCCGCCCTTGTGGACAGGGTGTGGGCCCCCTGGCCTTGATTATTTCTCCAGTATTTTTTATGTTTTCCAAAAATAATCTCCGTCGATTTTCTGGTCATTCCGAGAACTTTTGTTTGTGCACAAAAATAACACAATGGCAGTTCTGCTAAAAACAGTGTCAGTCCGGGTTAGTTTCATTCAAATCATGCAAGTTAGAGTCCAGAACAAGGGCAAAAGTGTTTGGAAAAGTAGATATGGTGGAGACGTATCAACTCCCCCAAGCTTAAACCTTTGCTTGTCCTCAAGCAATTCAGTTGACAAACTGAAAGTGATAAAGAAAAACTTTTACAAACTTTGTTTGCTCTTGTTGTTGCAAATATGTAAAGCCAGCATTCAAGTTTTCAGCAAAGATTATGAACTAACCATATTCATAATAACACTTAGGTCTCATGTTTACTCATATCAATGACATGATCAACTAGCGAGCAATAATAATAAAACTCGGATGACAACACTTTCCCAAAACAATCATAATATGATATAACAAGATGGTATCTCGCTAGCCCTTTTTGAGACCGCAAAACATAAATGCAGGGCACCTTTAAAGATCAAGGACTGACTAAATATTGTAATTCATGGTAAAAGAGATCCAGTCAAGTCATACCCAATATAAACTTAGTAATGCATGCAAATGACAGTGTGCTCTCCAGCGGGTGCTTTTTAATAAGAGGGTGATGACTCAACATAGAAGTAAATAGATAGGCCCTTCGTAGAGGGAAGCAGGGATTTGTAGAGGTGCCAGAGCTCGATTTTAAAATAGAGATGAATAACATTTTGAGCGGCATACTTTCACTGTCAACGCAACAACTATGAGATCTCGATATCTTCCATGCTACATACATTATAGGTGGTTCTCAAACGGAATGGTAAAGTTTATACTCACCCACCACCAACAAGCATCAATCAATGGCTTGCTCGAAACAACGAGTGCCTCCAACTAGCAACAGCCCTGGGGGAGTTTTGTTTAATTATTTTGATTTGCTTTGATCTTTTCGATCATGGGACTGGGAATCCCGGTTACCAGCCATTTTCTCGTGAATGAGGAGTGGAGTCCACTCCTCTTGAGAATAACCCACCTAGCATGGAAGATATAGACAACCCTAGTTGAAACATGAGCTGCTCGAGCATACAAAACAAAATTTCATTTGAAGGTTCGGAGTTTGGCACATACAAATTTACTTGGGAACAACAGGTAAATACCGCATATAGGAAGGTATGGTGGACTCATATGGAATAACTTTGGGGTTTATGGAATTTGGATGCACAAGCAGTATTCCCGCTTAGTACAGGTGAAGGCTAGCAAAAGACTGGGAAGCAACCAATTGGAGAGCGACAACAGTCATGAACATGCATTAAAATTAATCAACACTGAGTGCAAGCATGAGTAGGATATAATCCATCATGAACATAAATATCATGAAGGCTATGTTGGTTTTGTTTCAACTACATGCGTGAACATGTGCCAAGTCAAGTCACTCGAATCATTCAAAGGAGGATACCACCCTATCATACCACATCACAACCATTTTAATAGCACGTTGGCACGCAAGGTAAACCATTATAAGCTCTTAGCTAATTAAGCATGGCATAAGCAATTTATAATCTCTAATTGTTATTGCAAACATGTTTATTCATAATAGGCTGAACCAGGAACGATGAACTCATCATATTTACAAAAACAAGAGAGGTCCAGTTCATACCAGCTTCTCTCATCTCAATCAGTCCATCATATATCGTCATTATTGCCTTTCACTTGCACGACTGAATGATGTGTATAATAATAATAGTTCACGTGCATTGGACTAAGCTGGAATCTGCAAGCATTCAATTCAAGGGAGAAGACAAGGTAATATGGAATCTTGGTTAAATCAACAATCATGCATATAAGAGCCACTAAGCATTTTCATTATGGTCTTCTCCTCTCAACCCCCAAAGGAAAGGAAAGAAAACAAAACTATTTACACGGGAAAGCTCCCAACAAGCAAAATAAGAATGAGAAATCTTTTTGGGTTTTCTTTTAATTACTACTACAAGCATGGAAATTAAACTAACTATTTTTTTGGTTTTCATAAGGTTTATCGAACACACAAGAAGAAAGCTAGAAGAAGAAATTAAACTAGCATGGATAGTACAATGAAAAAGTATGAGCACCAACAACTAGAATAAGTGTGTGAACATAAATGTAATGTCGGTGAGAAATACGTACTCCCCCAAGCTTAGGCTTTTTGGCCTAAGTTGGTCTATTGCCATGGGTAGCCTGGCTGATATCCGAAGTTGTAACTGGGGTCGTACTGGGATGCAGCAGCCATTGCCTCCTGAGCTGCGGCATGATGGCGAGCTGCCTCCGCTCTCCTCTCGTGTTCGGTTGCCTCCTCCCTGGTTACAACATATCTTATTTTTGCCTAATAATCAAAAAGGGCAGGAGCAGGGAGAGTAACATGGACAGAGCGACGTCTGTCAAAGATTAGTTGATACTGGAGGAATTGCTCATTCCTCACCAGAAAATGATGACTGGCCATAGCATTATAATCTAAATAAGCGGGAAGCAACTCCCTATCACCCTCACGTGGAGGTATGCCAAGATAATTAGCAACACGGGTTGCATAAATCCGTCCAAACAAATCTCTATATAAACCATTATTATGCAACCTACGTGCAACAATTTCCCCCAAGTTGTAATCTTTATTACCTAATACAACACTCTTGAGAACACAAAGATCAGGGACACACATGTGACATGCTTCATCCTAACCATTAATGCATCTACCAATGAAGAGAGCAAAATAATGTATAGCAGGAAAATGAATGCTCCCTATGGTAGCTTGTGTTATATCTCTAGATTCTCCCACCGTAATACTAGCAAGGAAGTAATATTCAGATTTACGGGGTTCATTAACACTACTCCACTGTGGGAGTTTACAAGCAATAGTAAAATCTTCTAGGTCCATGGTATATGATTCATCATAAATATCAAACAGGACGCTCTGAGAATTACGCAAAGATGAAAATTTAAACCTTCTCACGAATGAATCAGTTAAATAGTAGTACTGAGGACACTTATCTTGCATGAAATCCTCAAGATCGGCATTACGCACATATGCATCAAATTCATCCTTGATGCCTGCATTGACCATAAATTCTTCTGACGTCCATTCACAAGGCCGCACGTCAGCTTCCCTTAGTGGTTCATCATCTTGCTCACGCATAGCACGCCTGGGTCCTTTCTTTGTTGAAGAACCACCTTGGTACATTTTCCTAGACATATTTCTTCCTCTGAATTTTTTTTGAAAAATTTTAGTAACTCACAATAAAAGTGAATCAAACTCAATAAAATTGATAGCAACTACTCCCACAAGTGCCTAGAGCCTATATCCTGCATTAGAATTGCTTGGGACCTCATAAATTTGACATGCAAGCTGAAGAACAGGGTCACCTAGGCAGCAAAAATTTGCAATGAATAAAGCACTAGAACAAAAACTAATTGGGCCATTGGAGGAGTCACATACCAAAGAACAATCTCCCAAAGCAGTTTTGTGAATGGAGCTTTGAGCAAGGAGATCAAAAATCGCAACAAAATGAGCTAGAACTCCTGCTTGAGCTGGATGGGGATTTTTTGGGAGGAAGATGGAGTGTGTGGGTGCAGGTATAAGTGGAGGGGGCCACCATGGGCCCACGAGGCAGGGGGCGCGCCCTGGACCCTCGTGGCCAGGTGCTTGCCCCCCATGTTGTGTTCTCAGTGCCTAAAATCCTCAAATATTCCATAAAAAATCATACTAAATTTGCAGGGCATTTGGAGAACTTTTATTTTCGGGTATTTTTTATTGCATGGAAAATGCAGAAAACAGACAGATAATACTATTTTTGATTTACTTATTCTAAATAACAGAAAGTAAAAAGTGGGTATAGAAGGTTGTGCCTTCTAGTTTCATCCATCTCATGATCATCAAAAGGAATCTATTAACAAGGTTGATCAAGTCTTGATAACAAACTCATTCCGAATAGCATGGAACCGGAGAAATTTCAAATAACACTAGGTTACCTCAACGGGGATATGAACATCCCCTATAATAAGAATATCATATTTCTTCTTGACAGTAGGAAGAGGAAATTCAAAACCTCCAATAATGATAGTTGGAATTTTTCCAATAGAATTGATGCTATGAACTTGAGGTTGTTTCCTTGGAAAGTGTATCGTATGCTCATTACCATTAACATGAAAAGTGACATTGCGTTTGTTGCAATCAATAACAGCCACTGCAGTATTCAAAAAGGGTCTACCAACGATAATCGACATACTATTGTCCTCGGGAATATCAAGAATAGCAAAGACCGTTAAGATAGTGACATTTGCAACCACAACAGGCACATCCTCACAAATACCGACATGTATAGCAGTTGATTTATCGGCCATTTGCAAAGATATTTCAGTAGGTGTCAACTTATTCAATTCAAGTCTACGGTATAAAGAGAGAGGCATAACACTAACACCGGCTCCAAGATCACATAAAGCAGTTTTAACATAGTTTCTTTTAATGGAGCATGGTGTAGTTGGTACTCCTGGATCTCCAAGTTTCTTTGGTATTCCACCCTTAAAAGTATAATTAGCAAGCATGGTGGAAATTTCAGCTTCCGGTATCTTTCCTTTATTTGTAATAATGTCCTTCATATATTTATCATGAGGATTTACTTCAAGCATATCAGTTAAGCGCATACGTAAGAAGATATGTCTAATCATTTCAGCAAAGCGCTCAAAATCCTCATCATCCTTTTTCTTGGATGGCTTAGGAGGAAGAAGGCATGGGTTTCTGAACCCATGGTTCTCTTTCTTTACCGTGTTTCCTAGCAACAAAGTCTCTCTTATCATAACATTGATTCTTTGATTGTGGGTTATCAAGATCAACAGCAGGTTCAATCTCTACTTCATTATCATTGCTAGATTGAGCATCAACATGAACATTATCATTAACATTATCACTAGGTTCATGTTCATCACCTGATTGTGTTTCAGCATCAGAAATAGAAATATCATTGGGATTCTCAGGTGTTTCTACAACAGGTTTACTAGAAGCATGCAAAGTCCTATCATTTTTCTTTTTCTTCTTTTTAGAAGGACTAGGTGCATCTACATTATTTCTCTGAGAATCTTGCTCAATTCTCTTAGGGTGGCCTTCAGGATACAAAGGTTCCTGAGTCATTTTACCAGTTCTAGTAGCCACTCTAATAGCACAATCATGTTTATTATTTAATTCATCGAGCAAATCACTTTGAGCTTTAAGCACTTGTTCTGCTTGAGTGGTAACCATAGAAGCATATTTGCTAATGAATTTAAGTTCACCTTTAACTCTAGCCATATAATCACTCAAGCGCCCAATCATGTAAGCATTACTCTTTAATTCTCTACCAACATAAGCATTAAAACTTTCTTGTCTAGCCATAAAGTCATCAAATTCATCCAAACATTGGCTAGGAAACTTAGTAGACGGGATTTCAACTTTATCATATCTATAGAGAGAATTTACCTTTACTACCTGTGTCGGGTTATCAAGACAATGCGTTTCTTCAATAGGTGGTATATTAAGACCATGTATTTCTTCAATAGGAGGTAAATTCTTAACATCTTCAACTTTAATACCTTTTTCTTTCATTGATTTCTTTGCCTCTTGCATATCTTCAGGACTGAGAAATAGAACACCCCTCTTCTTCGGAGTTGGTTTAGGAATAGACTCAGGAGTTGGCTCGGGAGTTGGATCAGGAAGAGTCCAATTATTTTCATTAGTCAACATATTATTCAATAGCAATTTAGCTTGGTCGATCGTTCTTTCCCTGAAAACACAACCAACACAACTATCCAAGTGGTCCTTAGAAGCATCGGTTAGTCCATTATAAAAGATATCAAGTATTTCATTTTTCTTAAGAGGATGATCAGGCAAAGCATTAAACCAAGTTTTAGCATCACCCTCTAATGAGAATGGAAATATCTTAAGGATATAATAATGGCGAGACCTCTCATCATTAGTGAACGGGGTGGCTATATCATTCAATTTAGTAAGATGTGCCACGACAGTTTCAGATTCATAGCCATAAAAAGGATCATATTCAACCAAAGTAATTATCTCAGGATCGATAGAGAATTCATAATCCTTATCAGTAACAAAAATAGGTGAAGTAGCAAAAGTAGGGTCATATTTCATTCTTGCATTGAGAGTTTTCTTTTTATGTTTAGCTAGTAACTTCTTAAGATCAGATCTATCATTGCAAGCAAGAAGATCTCTACAGTTTCTTCATCCATAACATAACCCTCAGGAACAACAGGCAATTCATGCTTAGGGGGAGAAACTTCATCATCACTATCTTCAATAATATCATCTTCAATAATTTCATTCTCTCTAACCCTAGCAAGTTGTTCATCAAGATATTCACCTAATGGCACAGTAGTATCAAGCATAGAAGTAGTTTCATCATAAGTATCATGCATAGCAGAAGTGGCATCATCAATAACATGCGACATGTCAGAATTCATAGCAGTAGCAGGTTTAGGTGTCACAAGCTTACTCAAAACAGAAGGAGAATCTAGTGCAGAGCTAGATGGCAGTTCCTTACCTCCCCTTGTAGTTGAGGGAAAAATCTTAGTTCTTTCGTCTTTCAAGTTCCTCATAGTGATTAGCAAATATAAATCCCAAGTGACTCAAAGAATAGAGTTATGCTCCCCGGCAACGGCGCCAGAAAATAGTCTTGATAACCAACAAGTATAGGGGATCGCAACATTTTTCGAGGGTAGAGTATTCAACCAAATTTATTGATTCAACACAAGGAGAGCCAAAGAATATTCTCAAGTATTAGCAGTTGAGTTGTCAATTCAACCACACCTGGAAAACTTAGTATCTGTAGCAAAGTATTTAGTAGCAAAGTAGTATGATAGTAACAGTAACAGTGGCAAAAGTAACGATAGCAGTTTTGTAGTAATTGTAACAGTGACAACGGTAAAGTAAATAAGCAAAGCACAATATGTGAAAAGCTCGTAGGCATTGGATCAGTGATGGATAATTATGTCGGATGTGATTCCTCATGTAATAGTTATAACATAGGGTGACACAGAACTAGCTCCAGTTCATCAATGTAATGTAGGCATGTGTTTCGAATATTGTCATACGTGCTTATGGAAAAGAACTTGCATGACATCTTTTGTCCTACCCTCCCGTGGCAGTGGGGTCCTAATCGAAACTAAGGGATATTAAGGCCTCCTTTTAATAGAGTACCGGACCAAAGCATTAACACATAGTGAATACATGAACTCCTCAAACTACGGTCATCACCGAGAAGTATCCCGATTATTGTCACTTCGGAGTTGTCGGATCATAACACATAATAGGTGACTATAGACTTGCAAGATAGGATCAAGAACTCACATATATTCACAAAAACATAATAGGTTCAGATCTGAAATCATGGCACTCGGGCCCTAGTGACAAGCATTAAGCATAGCAAAGTCATAGAAACATCAATCTCAGAACATAGTGGATACTAGGGATCAAACCCTAACAAAACTAACTTGATTACATGGTAAATCTCATCCAACCCATCACCGTCCAGCAAGCCTACGATGCAATTACTCACGCACAGCGGTGAGCATCATGAAATTGGTGATGGAGGATGGTTGATGATGACGACGGCGACGAATCCCCCTCTCCGGAGCCCCGAACGGACTCTAGATCAGCCCTCCCGAGAGAGATTAGGGCTTGGCGGTAGCTCTATATCGTAAAACGCGATGAAACTTTCTCTCTAATTTTTTTCTTCGTGAAAGAGAATATATGGAGTTGGAGTTGAGGTCGGTGGACATCCAGGGGGCCATGAGGTGGGGGGCACGCCCAGGGGAGGGGGTGCACCCCCCACCCTCATGGACAGGGTGTGGGCCCCCTGGCCTTGATTCTTTCGCTAGTATTTTTTATATTTTCCAAAAATAATCTCCGTGGATTTTCAGGTCATTCCGAGACCTTTTGTTTCTACACAAAAATAACACCATGGCAGTTCTGCTAAAAACAGCGTCAGAGTGGGTTAGTTTCATTAAAATCATGCAAGTTAGAGTCCAAAACAAGGGCAAAAGTGTTTGGAAAAGTAGATAAGTTAGAGACGTATCACCCTGGCAATTTCTTCAGCGGGTGGAATAGCTTCATCAGCCCTGGTGCTTTCAGTTTCATCAATAGCATGATTTTCATCAGCGGTGCTAGCATGTTCTTCAGTAGGTTGTGGAGATGCTTCAGCCTGAGGAATTTCAATGTGCGTTGGAGCAGCAACATTGGGTGTAAATCCCGTCGCCATTTTGACGAATCTGACTTTGGCTCCCAGCCATTCTGCCTTGTAGGTGTCAAATTTATCAGTGAGTTTCTTGATCTCAGATTGCAGAGCGACAAGTTCCTCAAGCGATAGCGTTAGAATGTTGTCCTTCAGAAAGTGTTGTTTCTTGTACTGGGCTTTCTTCATAGACCTGGCTTTCTCAAATTTCCATTTTTCTTCAGAAATGAAGGTCATCAACATATGACTTTGGCCAGGTGTGAGCTTTAATTCTGGCAAGGGAGTGTTTGGGTCCGTGTGCCAGAGATCAATGAAGTCTAGGATCTTCTTTGGATCCAGCATGAGTGGCACAACACTGCCCTTGGCTCTAGCGGTCCTTTGCTGTCTGTCTCTGATGATTTCAGCTAATTCTTCATCATCAGCTTCGTCATCATCTGACGGTACTTGGAAGGCAACTTGCTTCTTGTGAGGACTTGGTCTGGTGCCTCATCTAGCAGTAGCCTTGGCTTCAGGAAAGTGGAGCCTGTTGAATACCAAGGAGGAGCTGAAGAACTTGCAGATGCTCCTGAGGCAATTGAGATGCCTATGGTCATTTGGCAAGAGGTAAGATGCACAGGTGCCGAGGACTTTGTTGGAGGAGCTGAGGGTTTTGCAACCTGAGGAACTGGAGCAGTTTGAGGAATAGGCCGTGAGGGCACAGATGAGCTCGGTCGTGAGGGCATTGTTGAGGAATGTGGTTTCCGAGAAGGCTTCTTCGGCATAGCCTTCTTGCTAGTAGAGGCCTCAGCAGCAGCAGCAGCTGAGTCTTCGTTGAATTTCCTCACTGCTTCTTTGGCCTGTTTGGCCAACTTGGCTTGCCGCTTGGCCCATTCATCAGCATAGTCCTCACCGCGCTTGATGCTAGTGGGATCAGCAATTTTGCCAGGTGCCAACGGAGTTCTTGGGCAAGGAGGGTTTAGAGCGAATTTCTTCATGTACTTTGGAGTAAGATATCTGTGTTCCCTCCATTCTCGTGCCCATCTTTGTTCAATTTTCTGAATGTGCACCTTGCGCTCATTCTCCGTTTTCTTTCCATGAGTTGCCTCATCTGGTGTGCAATACCCTACATATATGTCATCAGGGATTTTAAAAGCAGTGTTGACTTCCAGTTTCTTCCCTCCCTTCTGAGGTTTCTTGCCATCTGCCATTTTCTTCAGCTAAGAATTTTGAACTATTGAGTTCTCTGAAGAAGTATGCGGCTTTTCTTCGAGGAATGCTGCAAATGAGTTAAGTTGATGAGAACCTAGTGATTCAGCAGCAGACATGTGTACCTATGAACAGAGTATAGGTGCAAAGAATTTGGAGAGGTCATATGCGTTCTCAGAAGTTTTTGCAAAACGGCACAAGTTTGAGGAAATTGACCAGATATATCTTGAAGAATTTCACTAAGCGTTCTTTGACTTAGGTTCCAGAGTTGTATGGATTTTGAAATTCACACAATTGAGGAATCTTGAGGAAAATGTCACTTAGAGAAACAGATCAAGAACATATGATTGTGTGAGGTGTTTATAGTGTGGAAGTTGAAGAATAAACACCTTTTAAAGATTTTATGGAAATCATCAGAATCAACAAAGGCAATAAAAGTAACTTTTAATTACCCTTGACAAAGAACACAATGAACTGGGAGTGTTAGATTGGAACTTCGTCAGTCCAGATCTTCCACGCCCTAACTTGGCAGAGGAATACAACTACGGCGGCGGCAGAGTGAAGATATCCATGGCCGGCGCGAGTACGACGTCGATGAGGTCGAGGCAGTGAAGCTCTTCCTCATCGGCATCGATGAAGGTAGCGGCAGCGCCAGCGCTTGAGAGCTCGAGCGAGGGGAGTGAGATCGAGCGAGGTAAATGCAGTCTGAGGAGGGTGAGGGGTATTTATAGCCGAGGTGAAAAACTGCTCGCTCGAGGAAAATGGACGAACATGCCCCTGACCCTTCTCATCCTAGCGACATGTGTCACCTACGTACAGTGTGGTGGAGATCGTGTGAGATCGTGAGTGAATAGATAAATCTTATCATGGGATGTGGAACGGTTTGAGCGACAAAAGCCGAAAATTCAGATAAGAACATTTTAATGTTTCATTCGCAAATTCTTCAGCTGACAAGGACATAGTGAAGAATTTGAACGGGTTTCAAATAGAACGCACATGAAGAATTTATGAACAGACTAGGTTGAGTTTAGCATAGATGGGGAAAGGGTCCGATCACATTCACTTAGCAGAAAAAGCAACTTGAAGAATTAGCAATAAGTGAATGTTGTAGAGGACATAAAAACTCAAGTATATATATATATATATATAGTTAATGAAGAACAATGACGGAAAGAGTGAAGACAATGCAAAGTTGAAGAAATTGAACAAATGAGGAATTTCAAAAATGAAGAAAAACTCAAATTGAAGATTTTCAACTTTGGTTGGTGGCGTATCCCGTCGTATGAGAATGATTATTTAAGACACCGCGTACAATTGTCGTAGGGTTCTGAGAATCAAATTCTTCATTAATTTCTTCAGACTTAGAGGATTAGTCTTCATTGATTGAAGAAAAAGGTTACTTCGTGTGATCTAAGTCATCAAGTTTGCATAAGTGTTAGGATGTGTGTCCTTTTCAAAGAACATTCAAATATTCTAAGATATTTAGCTCACACCGCAACTTGCTAAATCTCTTCTCATCCAAGGGCTTTGGGAAGATATCGGCCAGCTGGTCTTCAGTATTTGCATGGTCGATGGAGATGTTGCCCTTCAACACATGGTCACGAAAAAATGATGACGAATCTGGATGTGCTTTGTCTTCGAGTGTTGAACTGGGTTGTGAGCAATCTTGATAGAACTCTCATTGTCGCAGTAGAGTGGCACATTCTTCATATTGATGCCATAGTCCTTGAGGGTTTGCTTCATCCATAGCAATTGAGCACAGCAGGATCCAGCAGCAATGTACTCAGCTTTAGCAGTAGAGACTGATACACAGTTCTGCTTCTTCGAGGACCAACATACCAAGGATCGTCCGAGGAAATGACATGTGCCTGATGTTAATTTGCGGTCCACCCAATCACCAGCATAGTCAGAGTCAGAATATCCAATGAGATCAAAGGAAGAGCCCTTGGGATACCATAATCCAAGTGTTGGAGTGTGAGCTACATATCGAAGAATATGCTTCACAACCTTATGGTGTTATTCCTTTGGTGTAGCTTGAAATCGGGCACACATGCAAACACTAAGCATAATATCTGGCCTAGATGCACATAGGTACAATAAAGAGCCAATCATGGAGTGGTATACCTTTTGATCGAAGTCTTTACCATTTTCATTGGTGCATAGATGGCCATTTGTGGGCATAGAGATTTTGACTCCTTTGCTATCTTGCATGCCGAATTTCCTCAACACATCCTTGAGGTATTTCTCCTGGGATATGAATATGCCATTTTTTTGTTGACGAATTTGAAGACCTAAGAAGAATTTCAACTCTCCCATCATAGACATTTTATATTCCTCACTCATCATATAGGCAAATTCGTCACTGTAACGGTTATTAGTACAGCCAAAGATAATATCATCAACATATATTTGGCACACGAATAATTCATCATCATATTCTTTGGTGAAAAGAGTTGGGTCAAGTGAACCGGGTTTAAAGCCTTTCTTCATGAGGAATTCCTTCAGTGTGTCATACCACACCCGAGGTGCTTACTTGAGGCCATAGAGAGCCTTGTTGAGTCTGTAGACGTGATCTGGAAATTTTGGATCCTCAAAACCTGGTGGTTGAGCAACATATACTTCTTCCTCAAGCTTACCATTGAGGAATGCACTTTTCACATTGATTTGATGTAAGATGATATTATGATGGTTAGCGTAAGCAAGCAATATGCGAATAGCTTCAAGTCTAACAACAGGTGCAAAAGTTTCATCGAAATCAATTCCTTCAACCTGTGTGTAGCCTTGAGCTACAAGATGAGCCTTATTCCTCACCACAAGACCATTTTCATCTTGTTTATTGCGGTAGATCCATTTGGTATTGATGATGTTGTGCTTGCGTGGGTCTGGTCGCTTGACAAGCTCCTACATGTTGTTGAGCTCGAATTGATGTAGTTCATCTTGCATGGCTTGAATCCACTCAGATTGCATGAATGCTTCATCAACCTTAGTGGGCTCTGTGATAGAGACAAACACAAAATGCCCACGAAAGTTAGACAAGTGTGAAGCTTTTGAGCACGTGAGAGGACCTGGTGCATTGATGTCGCTGATGATTTTCTCGATCTGCACTTCGTTTGCAACGCGAGGATGTGCAGGTTGATGACTTTGCTTAGGCCCAACCATTTCTTCAGGACCATTTTCTTCTACGGTACCAGTGTGATTTTCTTCATGATCCGGAATGACTTCTTCAGCAGATTCTTTGGTAGGGATGATATTCTTAGTAGCTTTGAACTTGATGGATTCCTCGGGTGACATTTCATCTAGCACATGAGGTAGGTGCTCTCTTTGCGAGCCATTAGTTTCATCGAACCGCACATCTACAGTTTCAACAATCTTGTGATGCTTGATGTTGAAGACTCTGTAGGTGTGCGAGTCCTTTCCATAACCAAGCATAAAACCCTCATGTGCTTTTGGTGCAAATTTAGAGTGATGGTGAGGATCTCTAATCCAGCATTTAGCACCGAAGACTTTGAAATAACTTACATTGGGTTTCTTGTCAGTGAGGATTTCATATGAGGTCTTTTTGAAGAATTTGTGAAGATATACTCTGTTGATGATGTGGCATGCAGTATCAATAGCTTCAGGCCAAAAGTTCTATGGTGTCTTGTATTCATCAAGCATGGTGCGAGCCATCTCAACAAGAGTTCTGTTCTTGCGCTCCACGACGCCATTTTGCTGAGGAGTATAGGGAGCAGATAACTCATGAGTAATACCAAGTATATCAAGATATTCATCGAGGCATGTGTTCTTGAACTCAGTTCCATTATCACTCCTGATATGTTTGATCTTCACACCGAAGTTAGTAGAAGCTCTTGAGGAAAATTGTCTGAAGACTTCCTGCACTTCATTTTTGTAAGTGATGATATGCACCCATGTATAACGAGAATAATCATCAACTATGACAAAGCCATATATTGATGCAGAACTAGAGAACATGGCATAATGAGTAGGGCCAAAGAGATCCATACGAAGTAATTCAAAGGGATGAGAAGTGGTCATGATAGTCTCCGAGGGATACTTGGCTATGGTGATCTTTCCAGCCTCACAAGCTCCACAAAGATGATCTTTGAGGAATTTGACACCCTCGATGCCAATGACATGCTTCTTATTTGCGAGTGTATGCAAGTTCCTCATCCCAGCATGACCAAGTCGCCGATGCCATAGCCAGCATTCTGAAGCTTTTGCAAGTAGACATGTGGCAGGCTGTGATCCTGCAAAGAAATCAACAATATACAAGTCTCCTTTCCTAAAGCCTTCGAAGACTTTGGAATTGTCAGATTCCATTAGCACAATGCAATGATATTTGCCAAAGACGACAACCATATCAAGATCACAAAGCATTGAGACAGACATGAGGTTGAATCCAAGGACTCGACAAGCATGACTTTGTCCATGTGTCTATCCTTCGAGATTGCAACCTTACCTAGACCCAATACCTTGCTTTTGCCTTTGTCAGTGTAGGTGGTATGCTTCAGATGAGGTGGTGACAAATCAGTGTCCATCAACAAGTTCCTGTCACCGGTCATGTGATTTGTACATCCACTGTCGAGGACCCACTCAGTAGCTTTAGGTTGTTCATCCTACATATGAATTAGTGCAACTTACTGCTACGTCTTGAGCTTGTGTTGGTTTTCCTTGAAGAGGAAAGGGTGATGCAGCAATAGTAGCATAAGTATTTCCCTCAGTTTTTGAGAACCAAGGTATCAATCCAGTAGGAGGCTCCTCAAAAGTCCCACGCACCTACACAAACAAACAAAGAACTCGCAACCAACGCAATAAAGGGGTTGTCAATCCCTTCACGGCCACTTGCAAAAGTGAGATCTGATAGAGATAGTATGATAAGATAAATATATTTTTGGTATTTTATAATATAGATGCAAAAAGTAAAGATGCAAATAAAAGTTGATTGAAAGCTTATATGATAAAAGATAGACCCGGGGGCCATAGGTTTCACTAGTGGCTTCTCTCAAGATAGCATAAGTATTACGATGGGTGAACAAATTACTGTCGAGCAATTGATAGAAAAGCGAATAATTATGAGATTATCTAGGCATGATCATGTATATAGGCATCACGTACGCGACAAGTAGACCGACTCCTGCCTGCATCTACAACTATTACTCCACACATCGACCGCTATCCAGCTTGCATCTAGAGTATTAAGTTCATAAGAACAGAGTAACGCATTAAGAAAGATGACATGATGTAGAGGGATAAACTCAAGCAATATGATATAAACCCCATCTTTTTCTCCTCGATGGCAACAATACAATACGTGCCTTGCAACCCTTTCTGTCACTGGGTAAGGACACCGCAAGATTGAACCCAAAGCTAAGCACTTCTCCCATGGCAAGAAAGATCAATCTAGTAGGCCAAACCAAACTGATAATTCGAAGAGACTTGCAAAGATAACTCAATCATACATAAAAGAATTCAAAGGAGATTCAAATATTTCTCATAGATAAACTTGATCATAAACCCACAATTCATCGGATCTCGACAAACACACCGCAAAAGGAGTTTACATCGAATAGATCTCCACAAGAGAGGGGGAGAACATTGTATTGAGATCCAAAAAGAGAGAAGAAGCCATCTAGCTAATAACTATGGACCCGAAGGTCTGTGGTAAACTACTCACAACTCATCGGAGGGGCTATGGTGTTGATGTAGAAGCCCTCTGTGGTCGATTCCCCCTCCGACGGAGCACCGGTGAAGGCTCCAAGATGGAATCTCGCGGATACAGAAGGTTACGGTGGTGGAAATTGTTTTTCGTTGGCTCCCTGGATGTTTTTGGGGTACATAGGTATATATAGGAGGAAGAAGTGCGTCGGTGGCCGCTCGAGGGGCCCACGAGACAGGGGCGCGCCCTCCTCTCTCCTGGCCGCCTCGTTTTCTTCTTGACTTGCCTTCCAAGTTCTATGGATCACGTTCATTCCAAAAATCACGATCCCAAAGGTTTCATTCCGTTTGGACTCCGTTTGATATTCCTTTTCTTCGAAATACTGAAATAGGCAAAAAAAAACAGCAATACAGGTTGGGCCTCCAGTTAGTAGGTTAGTCCCAAAAATGATATAAATGTGTAAACTAAAGCCCATAAACATCCATAAGGGGTAATATAATAGCATGGAACAACAAAAAAATTATATATACGCTGGAGACGTATCAAGCATCCCCAAGCTTAATTCCTGCTCGTCCTCGAGTAGGTAAATGATAAAAACAAAATTTTTGATGTGGAATGCTACCTAGCATAATTCTCAATGTAATTTTCTTTATTGTGGCATGAATGTTCAGATCCAAATTATTCAAGATAAAAACTTATAAAATATAAAAATAATAATGCTTTGAAGCATACTAACAAATAATCATGTCCTATCAAAATAGCAATGCCAAAGAAAGCTTATCGCTACAAAATCATATAGTTAGGCCATGCTTCATTTTCATTACACAAAATACTCCCATCATGCACAACTCCGGTTTCAGCCAAGCAATTGGTTCATACTTTTTAACGCGCTTCAGCTTTTTCAACTCTTACGCAATACATGAGCGCAAGCCATGTACATAGCACTATGGTGGTATATGGTGGTGGTTGTGAGGACAAAAAGAGGGAGAGTCTCACATCAACTAGGCGTATCACCGGGCTATGGAGATGCCCATCAATAGGTATCAATGTGAGTGAGTAGGGATTGCCATGCAATGGATGCACTAGAGCTATAAATATATGAAAGCTCAACAAAAGAAACTAAGTGGGTGTGCATCCAACTTGCTTGCTCACCAAGACCTAGGGCATTTTGAGGAAGCCCATCATTGTATACAAGCCAAGTTCTATAATGAAAAATTCCCACTTAGTATATGAAAGTGACAACATAGGAGACTCTCTATCATGAAGATCATGGTGCTACTTTGAAGCACAAGTGTGGAAAAGAGATAGTAGCATTGTCCCTTCTCTCTTTTTCTCTCATTTTATTTATTTATTTATTTCTTTTTTATTTCTTTTTATTTCTTTTCTTCTTTTTTTTCTTTGGCCTTTTTTTGGCCTTTCTCTCTTTTTTTCTTTTTTTTAAGTCCGAAGTTTCATCCCGACTTGTGGGGGAATCATAGTCTTCATCATCCTTTCCTCCCTGAAACAATGCTCTAATAATGAAGATCATCACACTTTTCTTGATTTACAACTCAAAACTAGAACAAGATATGACTCTATATGAATGCCTCCGGCGGTGTATCGGGATATGCAATGAATCAAGAGCGACATGTATGAAAATTATGAAGGTGGCATTACATGATCATGCAAAGAGCAATATGACAATGATGAAGTGTGTCATAATAAATGGAACAGTGGAAAGTTGCATGGCAATATATCTCGAAATGGCTATGGAAATGCCATAATAGGTAGGTATGGTGGCTGTTTTGAGGAAGGTAAATAATGGGTGCATGATACTGGCGAAAGTTGCGCGGTATAATAGAGGCTAGCAAAGTGGAAGGATGAGTGTGCGTATATCCATGGACTCACATTAGTCATAAAGAACTCATATACTTATTGCAAAAGTCTACTTGCCCTCGAAGCAAAGTACTACTACGCATGCTCCTAGGGGAAGGGTTGGTAGGAGTTAACCATCGCGCGATCCCGACCTCCACTCATAAGGAAAGCAATTAAAAGAGCACCTCATGCAACAAATTTGTCACACAACTTTTACCATACGTGCATGCTACGGGAATTGCCAACTTCAACACAAGTATCTCTCAATTTCATATTACCCACTAGCATGACTCTAACATTACTACCTCTATATCTCAAAACAATTATCAAGCATCAAATTGATCATAGCATCTAATTCACTTCCTATGATAGTTTTTATTATACCCAACTTGGATGCCTACCATTCTAGGACCAATTTTATAACCATAGGAAATACCATGCTGTTCTAAAAGACTCTCAAAATAATATAAGTGAAGCATGAGAGACTAGAAATTTCTTCAAAATTAAGCCACCGCCGTGCTCTAAAAGATATAAGTGAAGCACTAGAGCAAAAATATCAAGCTCAAAAGATATAAGTGAAGCACATAGAGTATTCTAGCAAATTCTAATCAAGTGGGCTTCTCCCAAAAGGTGTGTACAGCAAGGATGATTGTGGTAAACTAAAAGTCAAAGACTAATATAATACACGACGCTCCAAGCAAAACACATATCATGTGGCGAATAAAAATATAGCTCCAAGTAAAGTTACCAATGAACGAAGACGAAAGAGGGGATGCCTTCCCGGGGCATCCCCAAGCTTAGGCTTTTGGCTATTCTTGAATACCTTGGGGTGCCTTGGGCATCCCCAAGCTTAGGCTCTTGCCACTCCTTATTCCATAGTCCATCAAAGCCTTACCCAAAACCTGAAAACTTCACAACACAAAACTCAACAGGAAATCTCATAAGGTCCGTTAGTGAAAGAAAACAAAACCACCACATAAGGTACTGTAATGAACTCATTCTTTATTTATTTTGGTTTTAAACCTACTGTATTCCAACTTCTGTATGGTTTATAAACTATTTTACTAGCCATAGATGCATCAAAATAAGCAAACAACACACGAAAAACAGAATATGTCAAAAACAGAACAGTCTGTAGCAATCTGTAACTAACGCAAACTTTTGGAACTCTAAAAATCCTACCACAATAGGAAGTCCTGGAAAATTTGTCTATTGATCTGCAGCAGAAAGAATCAATGCAAAAGCACATTTCTGTGATTTAACAAAACTAATTTCGTGCGCACAAAGTTTTTGTTTTTCAGCAGAATCAAATCAACCATCATCATAGGTTATCCTATAGGTTCTACTTGGCACAAACACTAATTAAAATATAAAAACACATCTAAACAGAAGGTAGATGCAAAATTTATTACTAAACAGGAACAAAAACAAAAAAACACAAATAAAATTGGGTCGCCTCCCAACTAGCGCTATCATTTAACGCCCCTAGCTAGGCATAAAAGCGAAGATAGATCTAAGTGGTGCCATCTTTGGCACTCAATTCATAAGTAGCTCGCATGATAGATTCATAAGCTAATTTGACTTTCTTTCTTGGAAAGTGCTCCATGCCTTTCCTTAATGGAAATTGGAATCTAATATTCCCTTCCTTCATATCAATAATCGCACCAATCGTTCTAAGGAAAGGACTACCAAGAATAATAGGGCAAGAAAGATTGCAATCTATATCAAGAATGATAAAATCTATGGGCACGAAATTTCCATTTGCAACAATGAGAACATCATTGATCCTTCCCATTTGCTTTTTAATGGTGGAATCCGCAAGATGCAAATTTAAAGAGCAATCATCAAGATCATGGAAACCTAGAATATCACAAAAAGTTTTCGGAATCGTGGAAATACTAGCACCCAAATCACATAAAGTAAAACACTCATGATCTTTAATTCTAATCTTTATAGTAGGTACCCACTCATCATTAAGTTTTCTAGGTATAAAACTTCCAAATTAAATTTTTCATCATAAGATTGCATCAAGGCATCAACGATATGTTTTTCATCATAAGGTCACTTGGCGATCCACAATTCCTCTTGGATGCTCAGACCATGACACCTAACTGTCTGTAGGATACACAATCCTCAAAGGTAACAAGCATCGGTTCCACACAGGAACAATCTCTTCAGTGATGCTCAATCACTTTGGGCTTGTAGGTGTTTGGGTTTGGGTTTTGGGTTTCCTCAATTGATGATTACGCTCAAAGTCCTCGGAGGATGGGATGCTCTCAATTGACAAGTGTCAGTTTCTCTCGGAGCAGCCAGCTAGTGGTTGTAGGGGGCGACTTTATAGCCTAGGGAGCAGCCCGACATGATAAGACACTTCAATGATATGACCGTTAGGTGGTAAGATATTTTGGACAGCTGGCGCGCAGCACAGCAACGGTCGGATTTGAGGTTCGAATTCCTCAGGGCTATCATGTTCCTCACTGTGTAAGCAATCCGCACTGGCGAATTCCTAACTCCTCAGTCAGAAAAAATTCCCCAGAGACCAGAAGATCTTTGTCTCTATCACTGAAGAAATTGACTGAACTGATATGAGATTTACAATGGCTTTACTCGAAAGGATTGGGTAGGTGTAGGATTTTGAGATGAGCATCACTTGGAAATCAGTTTCCTATGACTCAAGAAAGAGAAAATGAAACTACGAAAATAAAGTCTTCACGCTTCATAAGCCTCGCATGAATATCCAAGTCTTCAAGGTCACACCAATTTCTTCACTTTCAAAGTCTTCAGGAGAACCAAAGTCTTCAGCTGAAGACATTCATTTTTAGGGGTCGACATTCACTGTAAATATCAAACTCCTCATCGACTTATAGAGCCTGTGTACACTCACAAACATATTAGTCCCTTAACCTATAAGTCTTCAATACACCAAAATCACTAAGGGGCACTAGATGCACTTACACTCGTTTTGAAGCTATTGATATCCCCCATCACACAAAAATATTACCAACATCATTTGACTCCACCAAAATTTTGAAACTTTGTCATCTTTTCCTAGGGCTTCCACCATATCATTCGCATAACCACCACCGACTTCCGCAACCTAACCCATTTTGATATCCATTGCCTTTGAGGTTCTTTGAGTGTTGGTTTGAGTTTCCTAAGGTGTTTCGGCTACTTAGGGATTGTGCCTTCAACTCCAACACCATGTATAGCGCATCATACCCTTCCGCCACCTTAACCGGTTTCGACCGGATTTCCGCCAATACTTCCGCAACCACCACCGCATTCCTCTACCACCATTTGACATTTTCCTTTGAGATTTTGAGTTTGCGGTTTTTTTCCGTTTCCTAAGGTGTTTCGGCTAATTAGGAACAGTTCTACATCAAGAGCGCCGCCACTCATCATCGCCATGAGGTCATCATCGACATTGACCACTTCATCATTTTGACACACCCAACCGTAAGCAAGGAACGGTAACCTCCATGACACCATTGTATATTCTCCCTTACCATTGCATTGTTAACCCCTAGCCCATTTTGCATCACTTGCCTATCAAGACTAGCCATTGAGTATTGCCAGCAATGTTACTTGTGCACAATAGTGATCATCGATACACCTTCCGTTGCATACATACCGTATCTTCTTAGTATCCTCATCTTGGTATCATCATACCATCTCTTGTTCCACAAGAATGTTCTCGCATATACACAATTGCTATATTGGTTTGTGCATTTTGCATAGTGGCCATATCAACAAAAAAAGAGAAAGAATAAGCTCTTAAGCAAAGAGAAAAACAAAGAGCTTGTAAGCAATAGCCATAGCATCGCCACATTGCATATCATATACCATATTGATCATCTTGGATCATCCTGTGCGAATCACCGGGAATCATACATACATAGCATACTTGGGATAGAAAGTTGATACATTTTGCATTTATAGGTTGTGCACAGGTGTCGTATCCGCCTATTGAGAAATCGTGCCAGCGTCTCTCTTGAGTTGTGCACCACGAGCGTTTTCCGTGGATTCCACATTTTATGCTCATTCCTTGGTTGCACGCCCCCATTTATCTATACATGTGTGTGTTTCCGTGTGCCACATATTGCTATTGGTCTACTTGTTTCGCTTGGGAATTTGTGAATCTCTTTCAACATTATTGACTCTTTCGGTCTACAACAACAACGGCGATTTTGGTGCCGCGAACAATGTAACGACCCGAATCTGATAAGATTCGATGTCTCTGTGCTCACTGTGCTAGTCCCTGGATAGATTCGCTAGCACACACAGTACATATGAATATCAAATAACAAGTGCATCATTTACTATAACATATGATCCAGAATTTATAATGTATTACAAACTCATAGTACATAACTAGCTTTACTCAATAATAACAGCGGAAATGTAGCATAAGCAAATGATGAGTCCCATCACTGCCCACTGGCGAAAATGCTGAGTGAAGACTCACGACCCTACTGTATCTCACTAATCATCTGAAAATCCTGCAACATGATAAGTTGCAGCCACAAAAGGTCAATACATTGAATGTATTGGCAAATCACACAATATGATATAGCAAACCTACATCCACAAAGCAATGTATGACAAACAAAACACACACAAGTTAGTTTGGAGAAGAATGTCTTCACCTACCTCCACTACCTGAACTCACAACCGTCTCTAATTTACTCATCCAAGATAACCCAAAGATTCTAAATAAACATGACAAGAACTTCAGAAGTATCTCTCAAGTGCGCTTTGTTAATGGCGCATTCTCTAGGAACAATAGAGCGCTCTGCCAAGGACACATTCACCTGATTTAAGTTCCGAAAACTATACCTCGCCTCAAGTGCGCTCTGTCAATGGCGCATTCCCTAGGGACAATAGAGCGCTCTGCCAATGACGCATTCACCTGGTTAATAATCCCGAGCCTACGGTTATAAACACTCACCAGTTTCATGGATCACTCGACACATGCCCACGTCTACCATATCAAGTTGATCACACCATCACATAACATAATCAATACCAAAACATGACAACACGGGATACACATATCAAACAAAACATATATCATAGCATAAAAACCACACATGCATAGCAGAATATAGGATGAGCAAAATCAAAAGTGCAAACTTGCCTTGAACAGTGTTGAAGTACTCTAACACTTAATTTCGATCCGCTTCACACTCCGGACAATCTATACGATAACGAAGGCACCGATATATAAACCATACTCACATAACAATCACAATCAAGCCAACAACAAATAATTCAAATAAAACTTAGATAACAGAACATATCAATAGGTATATCTTATATACATGCTAGTAGGAACACAATGCAAAAAGAATCAACTAATTTGGATCAACGGTTTAAAAGATATGGCCTCCAAAAGTTTGAATTCAAATTTGATCAAATTCAAATATGAAAACTGCAAAAATGTAAAATTTTGGTTCGACAGTATTCTCCTCGTCACTACGAGTACACAGGAAAAAGAATCGATGAATTTTGAGTTACGGATCTCAAGATATACCTAAACGAAAATATGATATGAAATCTGCAAAGAAAAATTATGCCATAATAGCGTTCTGGAAAGAACTGCCACGGCTGCTGTGGACGTGCCACGTGGCGGGCTGCTACTGGGCGAGAACTATTTGCTGCGAGGCTTAAACGACGACCGGCTGCTAAATAGTGCATACCTATTCGAAGAAAAAACAGACATGATGTAATCTGGACCGTCAAAGATAGATCGGGCGGTTGAGAATTGCTCACCGGAGAGACAGGGCTGGGCGGCCACCGGACTTGGTTAAGAACGACGCGGGGCGGCTCGGTGGTCGACCACGGTGACGGCGGATCGACCAGAGGAAAAGGCGCTCAAAGGCAGGGATGTTGGAGGCGTCCGGGGCTACGGGGTGGCCTCTGCTAGCTGCGGTTTTCCAACTATGGCGCGGCGGCGTCGGAGAAAAAATAGGCACGGGAGGCGGCGATTTTGGCAAAAATCGAGCGAGAAGGAGGTGGAGATCTTATATAGGTTGGATCCCGTGTCCTGGGGCTCAAGAATCAATCGCAAGCATCGGATCGATCACGTGTGGTGCTCCTGTGTTCGGGACGAACACGCCGCCAGGAGGGAGATGACAGGTGGGCCGGAGCAGTCAGCGGGAGAGAGCTGAGAAGAATAAAAAAATGACAAGAAAGAGAGGGAGCTGTGGGTTGGGCTGCGGCTCCGCTGAAATGGGCCGGCGGGCTAGCTCCTGTCGCCTGCGCTGGCGCGCGCGAGGGAGGATAGAGAAGGTCGCGGCTGTGCAGGCCCATATGAACAGTAATATCTGTGAATATATACTGTACAGGAAATATATCGCTAAAACTAAAACTCTAGAATAAATTCTAAAATACTATAAACACACAGTAAAATATTATATCTATGCTTGAAAATAGTGAACATTTTTAAGACACAAATTCACTTTAAACAAGTACATATATTATGCAATACAAGCATATAAAGGGCATTATAACAACCATAAACTAATTTTGAGTTTCTAAAATTCTCAAAATAGTTCCTGTAAACTCCAGATAATATAATTAACGTTGTCTAAATATAGTTTATAGGGGAGAAGTCATATATCTCCACTCCAAATATTTGCCTTAAGTTGCAATAACGATTTGAACATCAGAAAATTTCAAATATGCATAGAAAATCATGATGAAAATAATGATCCTATTAACATTCCAAATTTTAAAAATTTGGGATGTTACAAACAACAACTTGGAAGCCAAGATGGATGCTCAAATGGAGGAGATCAAAGCCCTCATCAAGTCCTACAAGAGATCTTCCTCATCTTTGAGAAGATGCTCAAGTGCACATGTTTCTGAGCTACCATCTCCGGCAAGGTCACATTGGCATTGACACCATCACCGGCAAGAACGTGAAGGTCAAGAGCTCAACACTATCAGCCGCTCAATGACTTCACCATCTACCTTGGCATCTTCGCCTTTGGACATGCAGCATCTTCACAAACAAGCACCTCAAGAGAAGCTCCCCAAGCTCAAGTCCGTGACTTCCACGAGCTACTACGACCTCGACACCGACCGCGAGATTCCTTTCTATGGGACTCAAGACCCCGAGGAGTATCTCGAGTGGGAGCGCAAGATGGACGGCTACCTCAAGCTACATCAAGTCCCTTCCGAGGATCAAGTGAAGTGCACCCCAAGTAACTTCCACGACTACACATCGACATGGTGGCTTCATACACCTTCAAAGAGATTCAACATGAGTTGGCCCAAGACGAAGAAAGCTATGCGATGAGAGTTTTTACCTTCCACCTACACGGAACAACTTCAATGCAAATTGGAGAACACCATCCAAGGATCCAAGTCCATCGACGAGGACTTCAAGGACATGAAGAAAGCCTTGCGATGAGCCGGCGTGCACGACCCCATTTTGATGAAGTTCCACTTCATGATGGGATTGAACAAGGACAACCACAAGACTATCTTCCATAGAACTACATGTCCCTCGACGACAACTACTTTTGTCGTGGAATTGTCACGTCAGATGTCCTAGTGAAAGGACTTAGTCGTGGAGTCATCGCAACTAGGAAGCTTAAAGGGGTTAATCGGGACAAAGGACACGGGGTTTATACTGGTTCGGCCCCTTACGGTGAAGGTAAAAGCCTACGATCCAGTTTTGAGTGGGATTGCTTATGTCTCGATTACCAGGGAGCGGAATCACTTGACCTGGCTCTCGATCTGATGTTACTTTCCCTGAACCGCCGCCGGGTCATCCCTTTATATATAGAGGCCGACGCCCAGCGGCTCACGGAGTCCCGGCCGGCTCATAAACAGTGTCCGGCTCGGTCTCTAACTATTCCTGCCTTACAATACAACTCATGTACATATGGCGGTTTATCTCTACGGGCCTTAAGTCGCCTTTGGGCTTTGGGCCCTTAACTGAACCGCCATCCTCAAGCTTGGTCTTGGGCTTCAAGAGCACTCATAGGTATAACCCAGCCCCTCCTAGGCGGGTCATACCTAACAATTATATCCCCAACATTAGGCCCCAGATTGATTTGAACTGATTCATGTCAATCTTCGACACTTAAGAAAAATTTTCTGCTCTTTGCTTATAAATTTTTGTAACCCGCCATGACGTCATCCTTTGGATTTGTGGTAACCCGCCATGACCTCATCTGCCTTTAATGCACGTTTTCTCCAACATATCTCAACGGATCTTTATCTTAATGACCATCCCAAAAATCGAGGCGTCTTTGTAGCTGGATAACCATGTTTTCGGCCTCCTCATTTTTTGCACCCACTTATCGGCCTTCCCTTATAAATAGACACGACCAGGTCTTTTCTCATTCTCCCCTTTCGTCATCTTCTTCCTCTCGCAACCCTACTGCCGCTCGAGCTTCGCCGCCGCTGCAGCGCACCTCGTCTTCCTCGACCTCGACCGCTGCATCAACCTGAGTCAGTCCAGAGAACGGCGGCGACCCTCCGCAGTAGATCTGCAGCTGTAAGTCTTCTCCTTCCCGCACCTCAGATTTGCATTAGGGTTTGCATGTTCCTCTGTGTTCTTCGTGGTTCATCATGGTTTCTTCGTAGTTCTTCCACCGCGGCCTCGTTTGATCCAAAAGTAATATGGAACTCATGCGGTAGTTGTTTCGCGTCCATTTTTGATAATAGCAGATCCCTTTTTCTTGTAAAGAGGCCTTATTAGAACTAATGAACTCATTTGTACCACGTTTTTAGGTCTAGAATATTTTCTTTTCTGAACATCCGTTTGATCCAAAATAATAGCCACCACCCGTGAAACTTGTTTATGCAACACTTAGGCAAAAATTGTATTTGTTAGATCCACCTAGCCATGGCAACTCTTATCACCGGCTTAAAAAAGGCAATGCTCAATTGATGATCTTGACCACCCATGGCGGTTTAGATAACTTAACTGCTTATAGCGCCCATGGCGGCTTAAATAATCTGACATACTTTGCCTTATACCATTAGGCCCCTCTATAAGCCGCCATCTTGAATATGCATTGTAATGTTTTTCTCCAGCTTAAATTTGAACCGGAAATTTTTTCTCTTTCTTAGGCTTTCATCTCAATGGCACCCAAACCACCCACTTCATGCAATGGGTCAAATACATCGTCATAGACAATACACTTGATGATTTTGTGAAGACCGGCTATCTGCCGAAGAAGGAAGTTATGTCCTATCGTGCTCCTGACCCGACGGAGGAAATTCCCCAGCCCAAAGCAGGGGAGGTCATCGTCTTTATTGATCATATGAACCAGGGGTTTTCACCACCCAGCTCAAAATTCTTTAGGGACGTCCTGCACTTCTTTGACCTCTGTCCTCAAGACATCGGACCCAATTCTGTGTCTAATATTTGCAATTTTCAAGTGTTCAGCGAGGTATATCTTGGAGAAGAACCCAGCTTGCTACTCTTTAGAGAGTTATTCTACTTGAACCGCCAGAATGAATGTGCCAACGGACAAAGCTTGGAACTTGGCAGTGTCTCAATCCAACGTCGGAGAGACGTAATTTTTCCTTATGCCAACCCACCAAGTCATCCCAAAGACTGGAACCAGACGTGGTTCTATTGTCAAGGCACTTCTCCGGCTGATGAGAATCCTCTGCCCGGCTTTCGTGCTCTGCGTCTTGAGTCCAATCATCCACTTCCTGATAAGATAACAACCGCCGAACGCAAGACGCTCGCCCCCACCCTGGCTAAAATCAAGGCTTTTCTGGGGAATGGGCTGAATGGTATTGACTTGGTCCCGGTTTGGCTCGCCTGGCGGATCATTCCATTGAGCCGCCGCCCTGGTCTGATGTGCACCTATTCAGGCAAGAAGGATGACCCTCTACGACACAGTTCTGACGACTTGCCTGACCACGTTGTCAATGACATGACAAAGTCTCTCCTGAATGAAAGCCTAGCAGACTGCGGTAAGGTGGGCTTAAGCCCTTTCTGCGAAGCTAACCCGGCTCCAGCGGTAAGCCACCCATCTGAATAAATTACCTTCATCCTTTGATGTTTTTATCTATACTCATACTTTTGCTGATTTTCACAGGCTGGTGATAAATTCTGGAAGGCCAAATATGATCACGAGGCTGTGAAGAAGGCCAGGAAGGCCACTTCTGAGATGGAGGTAGCCCTTGACTCTCTTGGCTCCTTTTTAACCACCTTATTGACACTGATTATCAGCAGGAGGACACAGGAACAAGTCATGGAAAGGATGAAGAGGTAACTATCATTTCCTCCGACGCCGAGCCTTTGCCAACAGAGAAAATCCGAAGAGTAACCCGGAAAGTAAGATTTTCACATCCCTTAGCTTATCAAGATCCTCAATTTGTTTTGAAGTGACAGATTCACGAGAGCCGGAGGCAGACCTGGACCAGCAAGGATGCGGAACTCTCCTCCGGCTTACCGAATACACCAAGGAAGCGTCTGGCCAGAACCGGCTTTGCTGAACCAGGAAGACCAACTGTGCTAGCCAAGTGTTCTGCCAAAGAAGAGCACCTGGAACGTCGCAAGGCCAAGTTTGATGTTGTTGATTATACTCACATGAGTATTGGAGAAGTTTTTTCTGGCTATCTGAGCCAAGTACACAGTAGCCGTGACGTTGAAATTGATATGGTGAAGCAGATGCACCAGAAGTTCGAGGTACAATCCATTATCTACACTAATTTATCCTTACTATGCCAGCCCCCAAGTCTATTGCTTATGATGAATATGTTGTAGACTTAGAAAACAAGCTAAATGACATTAGTGATATATTTGAAAAACATGCAAGAAAACTGGCTTACTCCATAGTCCCCAAGGGCCGGCTTAAACAACATATTTGAGTCGGTCCTTAACATGCTTTGAATAAAATAAAATACTTGAAAAATGTTTAACAACAATATGCATTAGCCCCCAAGTGTCAAGTGCTCTTGCTTGCAAAGTACTTGGGACTTACTCTCATGAACCGCCACCTAGATAAAATTCTTTGGTAGACATTAGCCCCCAAGTGCCAACCATTGTTGCTTGCAAAAGGCTTGGGACTTTAATATTAGATGCTAATAGTTATGATTTTGACCCGGTATTTGTACAGGCCACCACCAGTCAACTTGAATCTGAAGTATCTGATTTGAAGAACCGCCTGGAAGTACAAGATACGGAAACCCAAAGAGCCAACTCCAAGTTTGTATTTAGTATATCTGAACAAGAAAAATTGAAAAAAGACTTTGAAATGGAGAAAAAGGCATGGGCTGACGAAAAGATTGCTTTGATCAATCTAGCTGAGAAAGCAGAGGCGGCTCTTGAAGAGGCGACCATCGAATTATCCGGCTTAAAACGCCATGTCTCTCAGATGGTCTCAGCAATCTTTGGTAAGTCGCCCTGCAAGTGTCAAATATTTGAATCTTTCCAGTGATCACATAAATTATCATTAACTCACCTGGCATTGTTATGTAGGCCCCAAGAGTTCAAATCTTAATCAAGACATGCTGATAAAGTTGAAGGCGGTTTACACACTGGTGGAATAACTCTACACCGGGTCTCAGCGTGCCTTAGCCACGGTGGCCCTATCAAATGAAGTGCCCACACTCCTGGTGGATGTGCTAAGGAAACTCTCTATACTGCCCCAGCGATTCATTGAACTAAGGCGATCGCCTGCAAGAGCCAGAGCCGTGGCTGCTTTAAGTCGGGCCAAAGCTTGGCTACCGGAGTTAGACCCGGCCAACATCGCCATTGGTTATCCAGGCCTTAAGGAGGATGGCACTCCCTTTGAACAGGAAGATTTTGCCACTTGTGTAAAGGAGATACGCCCCGTGGCCACCCTGATAGTTGATGAAGCGGATCTCACCAAGTACCAGCTGGGTTATGACGCGGAGAACCGGAGAATTCCCATGCCACATTATAAAGTGACCAGCCTGATCCCCCCAATCTGTAAGCATACCTTCGCCCCTGAAGTTGACCCGGCCGGACTAATTGATAATGAAGCTGAATTTGAAGCTTTGAATGGCATTGACTGGTCATCATCAACCTTCTAGGAAAGGGAATAGGGCAAAGAGGTGAAGAGGGCTGGCCTGGACGCTTCTGATCAACACGAGAATTAACTCGCGAGGCGGTTTATACCTGTGATCTGCTGAAAAACAATATTAATCATTTGGACTCGGGGAGTCATGTAATAGGATAGAAATAACTTTGTTTTGCCGTGCCATCGTGCACGTGTTTGGTGCTCAAAACTGTTAAGCCGCCATCTTATATTCACCCATATTATACTTATCATCTGTTTTCCTTATGCTTTAGCAAGTCGCTGAACCGTCCTGCACACAGAAATATATCACAAGATCCCTTGGCGGCTTACCGCAAGGCGGGTCATAATATCGTTACATATAACCATTAATATGGAAAAAGAGTCACAGATAAGCCTGTTGTGAAATATAATTTTGAAACACAACTATAATATCATACCTGTGAGCTTTGGATTTGTACTGCCGGTTTATGTGACCTGAACAGTAAGGGTGATAACCCAATCTTTGGAAACCAACACTTCCAAAGATATGATGATTCTCATATGTTGGCGACTTATCATCCAAAATCAAGCCGGGTTAAATCTAAGACACACTTACACTTAGATATTTGAACAAAAAGTCTTCAAGTCAAAAGAAAGGCTGCTTTCAAATAAAACTTAAACCAAATAAGGAGAAACAATCAAGGCTCCATATTCGAATATGATCAGTAAACCGTCCCAAAGGGGTTAAGCTAGGATTCAAATACGATCATGTAGCCCCCAGTGGCTTTGGCGTTGCGCCGATCAAGAGGGTACCGACAGCTATGTTCTCTTTGGTTCGAATAGGACCCATGTTTGAACAGGAAGCCCCCTAGTGACCTTGAGAGTTTTTTAATGACTCTGAGTCGAATACGATCAAAGTCAGACCCAAAAGGGGTTACTTATGATTCGAATACGATCAAGAAGCCCCCTAGTGAGTTTGGTAGTGTGTCGATCAAGAGGGTACTGACAGCTGTGTTCTCTTTGGTTCGAATACGACCTATGTTTGAACAGAAATCCACCTAGTGATCATAAGGTTTAACGACTAGATTCGAATATGATCATGAGCCGGACCAAGAGGGTTAAGCTAGATTCGAATACAATCAACCCCCAATTGGTCATTTGAAATGACAATGATGAAGACATATGACCATTGAGGATGAAAAGGACAGAGGTCCTGCTTTATTACTTATCATAATATCAATACAAAAAATACACTTCCGTGATGATATGTGTTTGTCACAGTAGGTCGTGTTTTTTGTCATGCATGTACATCCATGACAAATTTATGACAGAATCAAGATAGTCATACCTATGCTGTCGTAGAAGTGTTCCATGACATTACCAAAATTATCATCACGGAAGTGTCCACTTCCATGACGATAAATCACGCGTCACAGAAGTGCTTTCGTCAAGGGTGACCGACACGTGGCATCCATCGTAACGGAACACCGTTAAGCTGCCGGGTCGGGTTTTGGATCCGATAACCCGTTAACATCCCCGACTGTCGGGGAAACTGATCCACGAACACCTATGGGGCCGGCGGACCGGGCCCCTTTCGGTTTGGCGGGGGGCGGAGGTCGCACGAAGAGCAGATCGAGGCGAGGCACACGAGCAGTTTACCCAGCTTCGGAGCTCTCCGAAGAGATAACACTCCTACTGCTGCTTGTCTGGTTGTATTATCTGGTGTTCTTGCTCTCGAGCGAGAGAGTGTGATGTTTTCTGGGCTACGAATGAATCGAAGCAAACTGTCCGAACCTCCGAACCGAACCCCCTCTACGTTGCGCATGGGCCTCCTTTTATACGCTAAAGGGGTCACCGACAGGTGGCAACGCAGAGGAGGGTAAAAACGTAAAAAGCGAGGTAGTTGATACAGTTTCTTGTACAGTGCACCCTACCTAACCCTGACGGCAGGGGACAAGGGCATTAAATGCCCGTCTGAGTCGCCCGAACAGTGCAGAAAAGGACCGTTAGGGGCGCCACCGTTCGCCACGATGGCGATCTTGTCAGCTTCGCATGCCACTGCGCACCGCTGGCTGCACAGCCTCCCGCCACGCGCGCCCGGAGAGGCCCCCAGAGCGACACGTTGGTGGATGCGCTGGAGCGTGGGCGCAGAGTGGCCGCCTGCCGCGGCAAGCGCCTTGCCGCTGTTGTTATCTCGCCGGGTCCAGAAGCTCGTGGCTCACCGGGCCTCGGGGTACCTTATTTAGTCTTCCCGGCAAGCTCCTCTTGCCGGGGCCTTGTTGCCTTGCCGGAGCGCGTGGCGCGTCACGGAAAGTTCCTTGGAGCGCCTTGGTTGGCCTTCCCGGCAAGCTCCTCTTGCCGGGGTCTTGTCTCCTTAGCTTAAATACTTTGTTCTTGGATGGCTCCAAGGGAACCTTGGGGGATCTTGGCATTCGCCCGGCAAGCCTTTGCCGCGGGGTGCTGCAACTGCCCGTGCACAAGTTCGGGGTACTAGGGTACCCCTATTCTAGTACACCGACAGGAGCCCCCGGGCCTGGGCCAGACACGATGCCGAGCGCTGTTGGGCCAGGCCCAAGACAGGGCACGGGCACACGCGGGCTGGGCCACGCCAAATCTTGCTCCGTATCCACCGCGCTCTCCCATAACGGCACGCGTTGAATGCGGCATCGTGGGAGAGATCGTGGGTGGTTGTTTATTTGGAAGGCCGAAACGTCCGCCCCGTCCCTCTTTATAAGCAGAGGAAACTGAGGCAGTTCGTTCCCCCTCGCTGGTTGCTGCTACTCCTTCTTCACAAACTCCGCCGCTCCCCCCTTCTTCTCGTAGCCGAGAGAGCAGCGCTCCGTCCCCCCCATTGCCATCAGCATCACCACGCCGTCGACCTTCCCCACCACCTCCGCCATGGCCCCGAAAGCCGACAAGGGAAAGGGCGTGAAGTCGGCCGAGGCGCAGCGGCTCGCGGCGCTGCGGAAGGAGCGGGCGATCTTCACCCCCCAGCTCGGCGTGCAGGAGCTGAGGGAGTACTTCTACCTCTTTTGTGCGACGGAGACGCATGCGCATCCGCGCACGAGGGTACTCCCAGCCGCTGACTCAGAGTTGGCTCCAAACGGGTACCCGTTCTTCCGGCTATTCTTCTATTGCAGGCTCTGCCCGCCCTTCTCGGAGTTCTTTTGTGACATTATGAACACATATGGCTTCCGCCTCCTTGACTTCACCCCCAATGCTGTCCTGACCATGGCAGTTTTCGCACACTTGTGCAAAAACTTTGTCAGAGTCCACCCTAGTGTTGCCCTTTTTCGCCACTTCTTCATACCTCGGGTAGAGAGAGGAGAGCCGCTTGCCGGAGGGATTGCCTGGGTCTCGAGAGTCGGCAAGAAAGAGGCGTACTTGGAGGGTGAGCTTCGCAGCAAGTGGGAGGAGTGGAGAGCGGAGCGGTGCTGGATCGTTGAGGAGAATCCGCAGCCCTTCACCGCCATGCGCCAAACTCCAATAGTGCGCGGCAATGACTGGAGCAACGTGGCCCCGGAAGATGAGAGGCTGAAGATCGCCATCACTAGGATTCTTCGCCTCAGGCTTGCCGGGCTCACCGTAGGTGCTGTCGGGGCAGATTTCCTCCGCCGCCGCATTGCCCCCCTGCAGGAGAGGGGGAGGCCCGCCTGGGAATTCAAGAATTCGGCGGACATCATGAGGCTGCGGCCGGGCCTCAACTACAACTTCACCGTCTTGGAGTTGGACGCAATGCTCTTGGAATTATTCAAACGCGACCCCCAGCACCCATTCATACTACCGAGGGGCGTAGTTCCTTTGTGCAATAACTCTTCGCTTGACCGGATCCACGCCATGATGCCGTTGTGCGATTCACACGGCATCGTCCCAACGTGGCAAGAGCCTGCGGATGACGTTGTGCGAGCATTCTTCGACACCTTGGAGGAAGTGCCGGTCCGCGCTGACGAGCAGAAGAGCCTCACCTGTGACACCACCGACGAGGAGCTGCAGCTCATCGCTACTAGGGCGGAAGAGGCTGCGGCCGCAGCTGCTGCGGGTGTGTTTGGGTTTACTGTGGAGGAGGCGGAGGCTGCAGAGGCGGCAAACCTTGCCGAACGCGCGGAGTTCATTGGCGAGGAGGAGCCTGCCGGTTCCGAAGCCGAGCCGAGCGAGGCCGGCGAGGAGGAGGCTGAGCCTTCAGAGAACTTGCCGCAGGCGGAGCCCCCGGCCCCGCCAAGGAGGCGCCTTCGCAGGGCCGGGGACGCAGCGGGGCGGCAGCCGACTCCATAGCCACCGAGCCGTGCGACGCGCTCTACCGCGGCAAGCAATGTTGCCGCGGGAGCGCCTCACGCAACAGCGGCAACTAGAGCGGGATCTTCCCGGGCCACCGCCACTGCCCCCGCCAAGCGGGCAAGGGATCCTACCCCTCCACCTCGCCGCACCGAAGGAGGGCTGGACTTCGATCTTTCCGCGCTTAGCTCCGACGAGGAGGAAGAAGAGTGAGTTTCTTTGGTGCTCTTGTAGTTCTTCAATCTTGCTGTTTATATCTTGTATCTGACTTGCTCCAATCTGGACTCCTTTCTTTTCAGAACACTGGCCCAGAGAGCGGCGAAGAGGGCCAAGGCCGCGGTGATCGTCATCGAGGATGACCCCATCGTGTCAGCAGGAGGTGGGCCCGAGACCACCTTGACGGACCCGGCAATCACCCCTCAGAGCAGCCCCCAGCGCAGCCCCCAGCGTAAGTTCATAGTTTAGCCTTCTGCTGTCGGGCGCGCTTGAGTGCTTTTTCCTTTGTTGATATCTTGCTTGTTGACTTGTGCAGGAGCAGAGAAGCCTCATCAGGAGCGCCCGGAGGCCGGTCCCGAAGTGCCACCGGCTTCGACTGCGCCGCCAAGGGAGGAGTCCCCGGCAAGGGAGCGCTCTCCGGCAAGGGGGGACTCTCCGGCAAGGGACGGCACTGCTGATCCTGCGGCAACCGAGGCCGCAACTGAAGATCTTGGAGCAGGTAATCCACTTGCCCAGAAACTTTCCCTTGGGTTCTGCTTCTTTCGTTTTTCCTTTCTCGGATTTTTGATTGATTTTCCTCCCTTCTTCGTTCTTCAGACCCATCTTCGGCTGAGCCAATGGAGACAGAGGGCGCCGGCGAGGAAGGTGCCGGTGCTGATGAGACCGCCGGCAAGGAGGCCGCCGGGGCTGCTGCTGCGGAAGCCGGCGAGGGGTCGGGCGATCGCACTGACGACCCTGAGGCCGCAGGAGCGCCGGGCGCTGCGCCGACCGCCGAACCCTCTGCCGCTTCTGCGGAGCCGGGCTCCGAGGAGCCCCAGCCCGGCGCCTACTTGAAGGCCGGTGACAATATCTTCATCAAGCTACCCTAGGCGTCGAGCTCCAGGGCGCCGGTCGAGGGGGAGACTTTTGACGGGGAGGTGCTCGCCTCTGCTGGACTGTCATTGGTTGACGCGCCCGACAGCAGCAGTGGCGAGCCTGAGGAGGAGCAGCTGCTGCGGAAGCTGCTGTCACTCTATCGCACCCGGCAAGCCAAGCTGGCTTCCCGGGAAGCGCTTGTCGCGAAGGCGGGAGTTGACATGGAAAAGCGCGCGGAGGAGCTCCGGGGCCAAAATCAAGAAGCTTTCCGGTCCCTGGCACAGGAGCGGGAGCGAGTCGACGAGGAGCGCACAGCCTTTCTTCTCGAGAGGGCCGAGGCTGAGGAGGAACAAAGGCTGCTGCCGAGAAGCAGTCCGCGCGGGAAGGTGAACTAGTGCAGCGGAAGGCCAACCTCGACAGCTACGAGGAAGAGCTCGCCAAGCGTGAGCGAGCACTTGGCGGGCCGCTCAAGGAGGCAAAGGACGCCGCGGCAACTGCAGAGGCCGCCAAGAAAGAGGTAGATGAGAAGGTGGCGCAGCTGGAGGCCGATATTGGGAAGAGCGGCGAGGAGCTTGCCGCGCTCAAGCGTGAGCGTGAGAAGGATGCTACCGCCCACGGTGAGCTGCAAGGCCTTCTCGCTGAGAGGGGCAAGGAGCTCAGCGCCACCAAGGATTCCAAAGCAGACCTGGAGCTGAAGCTGGCCACGCTGACGCAGACGCTGGAGGCTGCCAAGGAGAGGGAGAAGACCTTGTCGGAGAAGGTCAAGGCTGACGCGGCGCTGCTGGAGAGCATTGCAGTTACCCAGAACTCGTTCAGAGACACAGTGGAGCACTGGACCGAGGGTCTGGTGAACACTGCCGCAATCATCAACGAGGAGCTGGCGCAGCTGGGGATGGAGGACTTTGGGTATCCTTCCGACGAGAGTCTTCAACCCAGCGCCAAGCTCAGCCTGTTCTTCAAGGGCGTGGCGACGGCACTCCAGCGGCTCCGGGAGAGGATCCCGAAGCAGCTGGCCGACGAGTCGTGCAAAATCTGCGCCGGGGTTCTCCAGAAGGTGCTGATGAAGGTAGCCTTCCGCAATCCAGGCCTCAGCTTCACCAACGTCCTTAGGTCCTTGCCGCCTGACGCCGATCTGAATGCACTCAAGGCCCTTGTCGCACCCATTGTGGACAAGGTGAGTGAGATCAAGAGAGTCGAGGGCGGACGCGTAGATTAGGCCGCCCATTCCTTCTTTTCCCTTGTCGCTGCTGATCATGTTATGAAAACAGTCTGTTAGAGCTGCGACAAGTTATCTTTGTAATATAATTTTATTTCTGTCTATCAATTGCTATGTTATTTCCTTTACTAGATTTCTTCCTTTGTATGTTATTACCCTACGCTTCTAGGGAACTTGTCGGCGCAGGCGCCCGAGCCGCGAGCACTGAGTGCGGAACTTCAACAGCCTGCTGGCGGCGCTGCTTCCGACAAGAAACCTTGTCGCGACTAGATGCAGCACGCTTAAGCTGTTGAGCGGACTCGAAACAAAGTAAGGGCTCAACTAGCCACGAGTTGGTTCCTCCGCGCACAGGTTTTCCATACAAAGGAGGGTCGTTCGAGGATGATAACTCAAAAATTTTAAAAAGTGATTGCTCAAACTTTGGCAACTTAGCTTTTCTGTCATTTGCTTCCCGGTAAGGCAAGCCTTTGCTTGAACGACGCCTGGCCCATACCACAATCTTCTCCTTCCCCCCCGGCAAACTTGTGTGCGAGAGAACCTTCTTTTCCTTTAAAAGAAAAAGAAAGAAGAGAAAATAATAATATGGAGCTCTTCGGCTCGTTACTGCTTACCGGATGTAGGTGCTGCACAAAGTGTCAGATAATCACATGCAAGAAAGGAACTAACGCATGAAATGGACAAGCTGTGCGGAGCACATGGGGTTTTACTTATGCACGGGATCTGCGCCCGGCTTTGTACAAAGGATTACATGCAACAGCGGCAAGACTTGTACAAAAGGTGGTTGCCGGAACGGGTTCCGGCAACCGCGCCTTATGGGAAAAACTTACGAAGATGTTCTATGTTCCAGGAGTTGCTCACCGGAATGCCATCTTCGGTCTCAAGGCGGACAGCGCCAGGCCTTGTGACTCGTCTCACCCGATAAGGGCCTTCCCACTTCGGCGTCAACTTGTTGGAATTCTTGGCGGACTGAACGCGCCGAAGAACAAGGTCGCCTTCCTCGAAGCTTCTGGCTTTAACTTTGCGGCTATGATAGCAGCGCAAAGCTTGCTGGTATCGAGCAGCTCGTACAACAGCCTGAAGACGATCTTCCTCAAGGAGTAGTGCGTCGTCTTGCCGCAGCCGTTCTTGCTCAAGCTCATCATAAGCGAGCACTCGAGGTGATCCGTATACGAGTTCCGTGGGGACAACTGCCTCTGCTCCATAGACTAGAGCGAAAGGTGTCTGGCTAGTGGCTCGATTTGGCGTCGTTCTGATCGACCAAAGAACCACCAGCAGCTCCTCGATGCAGTTCCTTCCGCACCTGTGCAGCCTGTCGAAAGTTCTGGTCTTGAGCCCGCGCAGCACTTCAACATTTGCCCTCTCTGCTTGACCGTTGCTTCTTGGATGAGCAACAGAAGCGAAGCAGACCTTGGCGCCAAGGTCTTGGACGTACTGCATGAAGGTGCGGCTCGTGAATTGCATGCCGTTGTCGGTGATGATCCTGTTAGGGATCCCGAAACGGCAAACAATCGACCTGAAGAACTTGACTGCTGACTGTGCTGTCACCTTCCTCACTGGCTGCACTTCCGGCCACTTTGTGAACTTGTCGATTGCGACGTACAAGTACTCAAAGCCCCCGACAGCTCGGGGGAAGGGGCCGAGGATATCGAGCCCCCAGACCAAAAATGGCCAGGATAAAGGGATCGTCTGGAGAGCTTGAGCTGGCTGGTGTATCTGTTTGGAGTGAAACTGGCACGCTTCACACTTGGTTACTTGTGCAGTTGCATCCTGGAGGGCTGTCGGCCAAAAGAAACCTTGTCGGAAAGCTTTGCCGGCAAGTGCTCTTGCGCCAATGTGGGGGCCACATATGCCTCCATGTATCTCCGCCAACAGCTTTTGTCCATCTTCCCGACGAATACACTTCAATTTCACACCGTTGAGTCTTCTTCTGTACAGTATGCTATCGACAAACTGGTACATACTTGACTGCCGGGCTACTCTTTCCGCTTCTTCTTGTTCTTCGAGAAGTTCTCCTGTCTGAAGGAAGTGGACAATCTGCTGTGCCCATGCTGGAGCTTGTGGCTCGACAACAAGGACTAAAGGCGCATCTGCTGCTGCGGGAACACCCGCTTCCACGGCAAGGACTTGCGGTCCTGCCGGAGCTTGATGTTCCCCGGCAAGCTTGCCGGAGCAAAACTTGTCGGGGGCGTCTGCTTCAACGGAACAAACCACGAGGCTTGCCGGAGCAGACTACCCCTCAGCCTCCTTGGTGTTGATCTTGGGGACTTTCTTGGCGGCGGCTTCGGGGAGCTCTGCCGGGAAGTAGTCACCAGAAACCAACTTCCTCTTTTTGCTTTGTCCAGTTGATGGTGTTACGGATGGTTGAGTCAACTTAAGCACAAAGATCCCTGGTTCCACAAGTAACTTCAGTGCGGCGCACTTTGACAGGCCATCAACGATATCATTCTGAGCTCTCGGGATATGCTCCATTTGTAGGCCGTCAAAGTGCTCTTCTAGCTTCCTCACTTCATCAACATACGCTTCCATCAATGGACTCTGGTAGTTCTTGTTCACTTGTCGGACGACAAGCTGTGAGTCACCCCTGACAATGAGCTTCTTGATCCCAAGGTCTGCTGCGATTCTGAGACCGGCAAGCAATCCTTCATACTCTGCAGTATTGTTGGTTGCTTGCTCTTTGGGAAAGTGCATCTGGACTACGTACTTGAGGTGCTCTCCGGTGGGTGCGACAAGCAGCACGCCTGCACCGGCGCCTTGCAACGAGAAGGCACCATCAATGTTCATCAGCCACTCTTTGCTTGCCTCTTTGACGGGGATGCTCGTTTATGGAATTTCTTCATCTGGGGTTGGCGTCCACTCTGCTATGAACTCTGCCAATGCTCTGCTTTGAATAGTTGAGGTGCTCTCAAACTTGAGGCCAAAGCTTGACAGTTCCAGCGCCCACTCGACAATCCTGCCCGTTGCTTCTGGATTTTGTAGTATCCTCTTCAGCGGAAAGCGAGTGACGACTGTGATCTCATGTGCTTGGAAGTAATGGCGCAGCTTTCTCGAGGCCATGAGGAGGTCGAAAAGCAACTTCTGCACACCAGGGTACCTTGATCTAGCCCCCTGCAGAAGAGAACTGACAAAGTAAACTGGGCGCTGCACCATTCTCCTTGGCATCTTATCATGTTCCTGCGCAAACCCATGTTTGTCGGGACCAGAGCTTGTCGACAAAGCCCCCTGCTTGTCGCTGGATGGATCTGCCGTGGTTGCTGGCTCATCATCCGCCTCCCTCTCCGCCACTAACGCAGCACTAACCACTTGATTGGTTGCCGCTATATACAGCAGCAACTTCTCTTGCGGCTTAGGTGCGACAAGCGTTGGAGTGGAGGACAGGTATCTCTTCAAGTCCTGTAGCGCAGCCTCCGCTTCCGGAGTCCATTTCATTGGACCTGCCTTTTTCAAAATTTTGAAAAATGGCAGGGCGCGCTCGGCAGATCTAGAGATAAACCTGCTAAGAGCAGCCACGCAACCGGCAAGCCTTCATACATCCTTGAAGTGCTTTGGTGCATCGATCTGCTCAATGGCTTTGATCTTGTCCGGATTGGCTTCAATTCCCCGCTGAGACACGAAGAACCCGAGAAGCTTGCCGGAAGGGACTCCAAACACGCACTTCTCGGGGTTAAGCTTGAGGTTGATCTTGTGCAGGTTTGCAAATGTTTCGTATAAATCTTGAATCAGGGTCGCCTTGTTCTTGCTCTTGACCACTATATTATCCATGTAAGCTTCCACATTTCTGTGTATTTGCGGCTCAAAAGCATGGTGTACTACCCTTGCGAATGTTGAACCAACATTCTTCAAACCGAAAGGCATCCGTACGAAGCAGTACGTGCCACATGGGGTGATAAATGCGGTTTTCTCTTCATCTTCTTCTGCCATGAAGATCTGATGGTATCCTGAGTATGCATCAAGAAATGAAAGCAAATCACATCCGGCTGTGGAGTCAACAATCTGGTCAATACGCGGCAAGGGAAATGGGTCTTTGGGACAAGCTTTATTAACATCAGTGAAGTCAATACAAAGTCTCCATTTCCCGTTAGCCTTGCGCACGACAACAGGATTGGCCAACCACGTGGGATGGAGTACTCCTCTGACAAGGCCTGCTGCTTCCAACTTCTTGATTTCTTCTGCGATGAATTCTTGGCGCTCTACTGCCTGCTTCCTGACTCTCTGCTTGACGGGCCGCGCATGAGGACAGACGGCAAGGTGGTGCTCAATCACTTTCCTGGGAACACCGGGGATATCAGACGGTTGCCACGCAAACACGTCGACATTCGCCCGCAGGAAAGCAACGAGCGCGGTTTCCTATTTGGGGTCAAGAGTGGCGCTGATGGTGAAGGTACCACCAGTGCCATCCTCCTTGGCGGACACCTTCTTGGTCTCAGGTGGAGCTGCCATTGCCTTCTTACACTTGCCGGTGGAGCTCGATGGTGCGTCCTCGACGGTAGCGCAGCACTCCAAAGAGGTGCGCTTGCCGGAGTAGGCATCAGAGCTCTTGCCGGACTTGGTCTTCTTCTTCCCTCCGGGAGCTTCAACGGCAAGTGTGCTGCGTTCTGCTGCGGCTGCTGCTTCCCGGTAGATCTTGTCGGCACAGATAAGAGCATCCTTCTTGTCGCCAGGGACAGAGATGACACTTATTGGGCCTAGCATTTTCAGTACGTTGTACGCATAGTGAGAGGCTGCCATGAACTTGGCGAGTGCCGGACGGCCAAGGATTCCATTGTAAGGTAATGGAAAGTCGGCAACGTCAAACGTGACCCTCTCGGTCCTGAAGTTCAGCTCGCTGCCAAATGTTACTGGCAACGTGATCTTTCCCTTTGGCTTGCTCCTTCCCGGGTTGATTCCTTGAAATGTGCCGGTCTCTTCGAGCTCGCTGTCAGGGATCTGGAGTTTCTGGAGCACCGCCGAGGAGATCAGGTTCAAGCTGGCCCCGCCGTCAACTAGCATCTTAGTGACCTTGAGGTTGCGGATTGTTGGTGAAACCAACATCGGCAAGCACCCGACCGCAGTTATGCGATCCGGGTGTCCTCAATATCAAAGATGATAGGCGTGCCGGACCATTTCAGAGGCTTGCGTGACTCGACGGGTGGTTCTGCTGCATTAACTTCCCGCACCCACTGCTTGAGCTGGCGGTGCGAGGCATGCAGAGAAGCACCACCGTCAACGCACAGGACCTCTGTGGCTTTCTGGAACTCCTGCTCATCAGTCTCCTCATCATCCATATCTTCATCGTCGCCGTCATCTTCATCCTTGTCGCGGCCGCGAGGAGGTCTGTCTCCTTGCCGCTGCTTGGCCTTGCCGCGGCGTCCTCCTCGGTCGGGACGTTTCTTGCCAGATCCACCAGCTCCTTCCTGGGCCTTCTCCTTGTCGCGCCGCTCGTATTCAGCTTTCTGTTGCTCAACAAGTTGTTCGACTTTCTTACAGTTCTGAAGATCATGGCCCTTGGTGCGGTGAATCTTGCAATACTGCTTGTTGGCGCCGTCCTTCTTGTCGGCGACCGCCACCTCCGCGGCAACCTTCTTGCCGTAGTCACCAGCTTTGGCTTCCTTGGCGCCACCACCATTGCCAAACTGCTCAACAACTAGCACTTCTTTGCCTTTCCTCCTTCTGTTGTTCCGCCGCCGGTTTTTCCTTGTCGGGGCAGCATCTTCACTGTCAGATCCTCCCGCTCCTATATTTTCTCCGGGGAGTCTCCTCCCTTCCTCAGCAAGCGCACACTTGTCGGCCAGTGCATATAACTCACTAACGTCCCTGATCTTGCACATCGCCATTTCCTCCCGCATCCTGCGGTTCCGCACGTTCTGATGGAACGCACTGATCACTGCGGCAGGGTGGACGTCTGGGATGTTGTGCTGCACACTACTGAATCTCTGAATGTACTTGCGCAGGGGCTCTCCTTCCTTCTGGGCGAGCAGATGAAGATCACTCTCCTGGCCATGAGGCTTGTGTCCGCCTGTAAAGGCGCCGACAAACTGATGGCACAGATCAGCCCAAGAGGATATGGAGTTGTCCGGCAAGTGCATGAGCCAGGATCTGACGTTGGGCTTGAGCACCAGCGGGAAGTAGTTGGCAAGGATCTTGTCATCTCGTCCCCCGGCAGCTTGCACCGCAATGGTGTAGATGCTGAGGAACTCTGACGGATGCGTCTTGCCGTCGTACTTCTCCGGTACGTCTGGCTTGAAGTTCTTTGTACTGGGCCACTGGATTGCCACAGCTCACGAGTGAACGCAGGACAACCTACCGCGTACGGCAGATCGCCTAGTTCCCCTGGCGCATGCATGTCAACAGAGGGCCCAACGCGCTTGTCGGATTGACGTCGCGCTTCTCTTCGGCGCTCGATGCGGGTTCGAGCGTCTTCTTGTTGCCGATCATGAAGAACTTGGCGCTGATCGCGACGAGCTCGTGGATCCCACGATGCAGTGGAGTCGCTGTCGAGGTGGATCCGGCGAGTCGGCGATCTTGGCCTTCGGGGTGGTGATTGCATGGTAGTTGCACCTCCGCCCGTTTCGTCGCCACCGGCTCGCGTCCGGCGGTCCTGCCGCGGCGGCGACGCGCTCGGCCGCCATGGAGTGTCGCCGTTGGCGTAGCCGATGAGACTCTGAATGGTGGCTCTCCATTCGTCGATCTTGTCCGACGTCGGAGGGTAATCTAGGAGAAGTTGAGCTCGTGCTAAAGCTTCTGCTGGAGTGGTGGGTAGCAGTGGCGGACGGCGCGAGGAGCGGGACGTGCTCGAACTTCTAACTATGTTAGAAGGAGCAGTATCCCGTCCAGGCGACCATGCCCCGCTCGCGCCAGCACACTGGCGTGCATGCTGGTCTTGAGCGCCCCGAGATCCACCAGCTTGGTCTTGGGCTATCATGCGTATGGCACTGCTAGTGCCATGACGCTGTTGATCTTGCGCCTCCTGAGAGTGGCGCGGAACATGTACAGTCGCCGAGGTTTGTGCAGCCTTGTTCTTGGATCTGGCGGCATCATGGGCTTCCTCATCGACGTCCTTTCTTCCGCCGGCGTCCATCCCACCACTCGTTTGCTCCAACGGTGGCGGAAGTGACGTGGATGGAGCGGCTGCCGCCGAAGTCTTCTTCTTCGGTGGCATGTTGATGAAGGGAATAAAGATCTAGCTCATGTGAACGCCGGATCTGGTTCACACAATCTCAACACCCCCTACCTGGCGCGCCAAAGATGTCGGGGAAACTGATCCACGAACACCTATGGGGCCGGCGGACCGGGCCCCTTTCGGTTCGGCGGGGGGTGGAGGTCGCACGAAGAGCAGATCAAGGCGAGGCACACGAGCAGTTTACCCAGCTTTGGAGCTCTCCGGAGAGATAACACTCCTACTGCTGCTTGTCTGGTTGTATTATCTGGTGTTCTTGCTCTCGAGCGAGAGAGTGTGATGTTTTCTGGGCTACGAATGAATCGAAGCAAACTATCCGAACCTCCGAACCGAAACCCCTCTACGTTGCGCATGGGCCTCCTTTTATACGCTAAAGGGGTCACCGACAGGTGGCAACGCAGAGGAGGGTAAAAACATAAAAAGCGAGGTAGTTGATACAGTTTCTTGTACAGTGCACCCTACCTAACCCTGACGGCAGGGGACAAGGGCATTAAATGCCCGTCTGAGTCGCCCGAACAATGCAGAAAAGGACCGTTAGGGGCGCCACCGTTCGCCACGATGGCGATCTTGTCAGCTTCGCATGCCACTGCGCACCGCTGGCTGCACAGCCTCCCGCCACGCGCGCCCGGAGAGGCCCCCAGAGCGACATGTTGGTGGATGCGCTGGAGCGTGGGCGCAGAGTGGCCGCCTGCCGCGGCAAGCGCCTTGCCGCTGTTGTTATCTCGCCGGGTCCAGAAGCTCATCGCTCACCGGGCCTCGGGGTACCTTATTTAGTCTTCCCGGCAAGCTCCTCTTGTCGGGGCCTTGTTGCCTTGCCGGAGCGCGTGGCGCGTCACGGCAAGTTCCTTGGAGCGCCTTGGTTGGCCTTCCCGGCAAGCTCCTCTTGCCGGGATCTTGTCTCCTTAGCTTAAATACTTTGTTCTTGGATGGCTCCAAGGGAACCTTGGGGGATCTTGGCGTTCGCCCGGCAAGCCTTTGCCGCGGGGTGCTGCAACTGCCCGTGCACAAGTTCGGGGTACTAGGGTACCCCTATTCTAGTACACCGACACCGACCAATGGGGATTTTCCACGTGTAAAATCATCATTGGCTGGAGGAGACACGTGTCAGGTCCGCGTTGGCACAGGTGTCACTCATCCAATGGGCGAGACACGCCTATGATATGTTGACACGTGGACCGGCCCATCAAGTTTAAATGGGCCAGCCCAACTAAAGGCCCACAAGATTTTACGGACCATAATGGGCCGACCTAGCTAAAGGCCCACGAGATTTTGCGAACCATAATGGGCTGGCCCAGCTAAAGGCCCACAAGATTTTGCGGGCCACAATGGGTCGGCCCAGGTAAAGGCCCACAAGATTTTTGTGTGCCATAATGGGCCGGCCCAAGTAAAGGCCCACAAGATTCTTGCGGATCATAATGGGCCAGCCCACCTAAAGGCCCACGAGATTTCGTTGACATTAATGGGCCGGCCCAGCTATAAGCCCACAAGATTTTGAGGACCCTAGTAGGTTGGCCCATTAACTGGCTGCCATGTTTTGGGCCAAATGCCAGCCCATATTTGATCCGGTCCATTAATGGCCTGCCATGTTCCGGGCCTAATAGTGGCCCATATGAGATCCGGCCCGTTAAAAGCCTACCACGTTCTGGGCGAAATTACGGCCCAGATCAGGTCCGGCCCTTTAAGAGGCTTTGGGCTCAATTATGGCCCATATCAGATTCGGCCCGTCAACTGGACACTATGCGTTTGGGCCCACTTGCTAAAGGCCCACTTAGTAATTCGGCATGATATTAGTTTTGGCATGTTTAACATTTCAGCCCTATCTTAATTTCGGCATGTTAAAAGCCCGTCATATAGTTGGGCCTAACTACGGCCCGGTTTGCATCCGTCTTGCTCGTAGCCGATATCTGATTGGGCCAAACAAGGACCGAGACAATTTTGGCCTGTTAAAAGCCCGTGATTTGATTCGCACAATCATGGGCCGGGGTTTATTTCGGGCTGCTGCCGGCCCTTGAGCTGTTCGGCACGTTTCAGGCCCAACCTACATCGTGATTGCATGACGGCCCAATTATGTACCGTAATTTACGGTTTGGCTGGTTTACTGCAAAGACAGGATATATATATAGTAAAATAACTGCAGCATCGTGAATAAGAAAAAACCTAGACTATACAATAAAGAAATTACGGCATATTACATCCACTGGGCATCAAAGTTCGCCACTATGCTAACAAATCACAAGCAGACAGCAGATTACATACGCTGGGCATCAAAGATCGCCACCAGTGCAAATAAACATGCCGACAAAATAATATACAAAACCGGCAGCACTTCAATAGAGTTCAAGAAAGGTTAGCCCTGCTGGGAAGCTGCAACGCAAGCAGCTGAGCAAGATGATGAGACTGCGCTTGTTCAACACTTATATCTTCCTCACTCTAAAAGATAAACAAGCAGACATATGACAGGTTTTGCACATAAAAGTATCAGTGCTGACAATTCATCACATTTCTTACTGACGAATAAAGTGACACAGTTTAAAATTGCATTAACACATTATGGTATTGTTCAGGTCAAGACATGGCAGGAAATGACATTGTGAAGGAGTTGGCAGCTTCACGACACCACTGGATTACAGATCAAGAACTCATAAGTATCAATGCTTAGTGTGCTATCAATTTATCCCATTTCAGATTGGCAAATAAAGAGCCGGTTCAAATAGTAGTAGAATGATATGACATTGTTCATAGTTAAGACATTGCAGAATATGACATTGTGCTGTAGTGGGTAGGTTCACCACACCACTAGATTACGGATGAAGAACAGAAGCATACATGCAGTGCAAAAGAACATCACTTGCTCTGTATAGTTTAATTTACATGGTATGAAGAAGGAACTTGGTTGTACAACTGAAAACTTAAATTGAGAAAGGACAAACTTTTGTTTATGAACTACATAATAAACTTTAAACAAGCAATTTGATGCAAACACCAAAAATAAACAACTATTGCAGTCATGCCTAACCAAATATATACAACAAAGTTTGAAGGCTTGAGATGGACAAACTTACATTATTGGTGAAGACAGGTTCTATAAAGGCCTTGTCCATGCTGATGGGAGGGGGGCAATTCAAGAAGTTTACCAAGAATCTTCTTCATAAGCATTGCCTTTATTCTACATTTTGTTAAGAGTAAATATAGATGTGATAATATATGAAAAAAATGGAGAATATTTAAGATAAGATGAAGAGTGATGCCACATAACCAAGTAGCTATAAATGTAAGTGCAGCGATACAGGAAACATGTACAGCCAAGAGCAATGCACAACTAAACTTCTTCAATACCAACCTTATGGTAAGAGTAAATATAGATCTGATGTGTAGAAAATGGAGGGCAAAGGAAAATAAGTTGTAGAGTGATGGTACATGAACAACTACCTGTCATTATAAGTACACTGATAAAGGACAGCATGTACTTACAAGAACAATGCAGAGCTAAAAAAACATTGGCATTGGATATATTCTACACTAATGTAACCATTCATACAGATTAGATAATTTGGAGCGAACATTGATAAGCAAGCTATCATGCATACTGCTGTCACATAATGAACCAGGTATGTATGCAAGTACAATGATACAGGACAACAGGTACTAACAAGAGCAAAGCAGCGGGCAACATATTTGTGATATCCTGTCGTTCTTTTCAAACCAGAATTCTTCTTCGAGCAGATTTCCTGCAAAAAAAATCCGTAAGGCACATGCAGAAAAGTAGAAGTTCATATTGTCATGTGATTTCATAGACAGTACCTCATCGTGGGAATGAGACCAGTGCATAACAAGGTTTTTCCATTCAATGTCTTCTAAATTTAGCACAGGAGACTTCACTGGAAATTCGTTTATAGACTTGCCATGAAAGTGTTATTTCCGCAGGTAACACCGATACTGCTGCAATGCTTCCTTGAAAAGCACAAGCAAGCTTTGCTCGTCATGACTATCCAGATTGACCCTCGCCTAGTTACAACAATGTAATGTAAATCATTGATGTGTTCAATCAGCAGAAAACAGGAAAATAATAACCATGAATAATAGCACTTACCTGTAAGTTGGATAGGAAGATGTGAAAATGGTGTTTGTCTTCACAATAATCTTCCCATGATGAGAATATATGCATGTAGTCCCTAACAACATTGAAGGCATTGTCTTTTAAACTGGGAATAAATGAAATGGGGTTCCAATCTGCTGGAATTGGCCGTCTCTGCAGTTGGGATAGGTCTTCGGCCGGTGGACTTGCTGTACTTCTTGCTGGAGTGGGATTTTTCTGTGATACAGCTGGTGCTATGGCAAATGAAATCGGTATAGCTTTTGCTGGAGTGCAGGTCCTGTGTGGTGGGGCTAGTGGTGTGGCCAGTGAAGTATGGGTACAGTCTGCTGGAGTCGGTCCTACATTTTGTGTCACTGGTTGTACATCCAATATAAGTGGGGTGCTATCTGATTTCTTCGGCACCACCACGTTTTTAAGGACTTTGCTGGTGCTCCTTCAGGTTCGGCAATCACCCTCTTCCTTTTTGATGTCTGATGCACAAGAACAGCATTTGAGTGGAAAAACATGGTATGATGATAGATGGAATATGTATTGATAATGGATGGGCATGGCATCTCGACATATATGATGAGTAAACTAAGCAGATGGCGGTGCAACAAAGTAGAAGAAATGCAAGATACCTGCAATCAATAAAACATTGCCAAATTAGAATAGGCACCTTGATGGGTGAACAGGACATGCCATCCTCCTTTGACTCCTCGAGGTCAGAATAGTCATTAGGATCATATTCTGAACAAGAATCAACAGGTGGGGAGCGTATGAGTTTCATTGCATCCAGAATGGCACTCAATGCCTTGGTGCCAATTTTGTAAGTCATTGCAATGTTTAGCTTCAAGAGTGGACTGCTGCTAGTGCGACACAAAGCAGCTACACAGATCATAGTGTAGATATAACAGGAAAACCTTAAGCATCAGAGTAAAATCAGCAAACTGGAACTTGTTGGAATATATGTGCTAGTATTGTCGGTACGACTAGAAAGGCTTCGGATACCAGCTCTCTTCAAGTGAATGTGCGGTACTGTTAATATCAGTGTAACTTTCAAAGGCGACACAGCTCTCCGCATTTCCTTGCTATTCTTATAGGATTCAAGTGGGCAGGCCACTACAAATCCTATTCCTATGTTTACAAGATCCTACAAATCAAAGAGGCTCAAAGTGTCCATCACAACCGACCGTATAGACCTCTACACTGCAAATGTCCCTACTCATCTTCAGTACAAGGAACATACTGTACTACTATCATACTCCCTCCGTTCCAAAATATAAGTCTTGGTAGAGATTTCCACTATGGATTACATACAGATGTCAGATACATTTTAGAGTGTAGATTCACTCATTTTTCTCCATATGTAGTCCATGGTGGAATCTATACAAAGACTTGTATTTAGGAACGGAGAGAGTACATATTAAAGAAGAACGGAAGAGGAACATGGTAAATAAGAGCAAGCAGATTTTGGATGATAAAATGTTGGTTGTGCAGTGCCCACACATGATGAACGAGAGCGCATTAAGAATGCAACTCCCAGCTGTCTCTCGACCATTTCAAGCGGTTGGATGAAGATCCCACATCTCCTAACCCTTCTTCTTCCTCGTCTCTGATTCTTCCCATACAGAACACCGCACGGGCCGCCGGCAGGACCACCGGCCCCCACCGCCTGTGTTCCTCCGCCACCCCAAGGGCCGGCTCATTATGATGTGATGAGTCGGGTCTTCAATAAGGTGAGCAAACAATGACTTTGCATTAGCCCCCAAGTGTCATGGTGCATGCTTGCAGCGACATGAGACTTGTAATTTTATGTAATTTTAACTTGACTAATGTAGCCCCCAAGTGCCGGGTTGTAAGCCTGCAGCGACTCGGGACTATTCCTTCAATTGTAGAATAAATCATATCCATTGATAATATGATAGCCACTGCGCTAAAGCGACTTTGAAAACCTTGATCATAATACAGGTTATTGATAACCATAATAAAATCCAGCCATGTTGGCTATTTGAAGATTTGAATAATATAATCCAATGATTTATAAGCGCATAATTCCAATGGCGCAATCCAAATATATACTGGCGACTTATAGTCCAAAGCCAGGCCGGGTTAATAAACACCGGATTATAAGTGATTATGTACTGACAACTTGTAGTTGAAAGTCGAGCCAGGTTAATGAACACCGGGTTAATTTGATGACTGATAGTCATGCCGGGTCAATAGACGCCGGTTCAACATAAAATTTATCAAAGAGAAAAATCTTGACAAAGGCAAATAAAATCGTGTAGTCGAGGCTTTTCAAGGGCTGCCAGGCCCAAATTCGAGGCTTTTCATGGGCTGCCAGGCTGCTGAGTTAAACCATTTGACAAAGCCTTTTAAGATGGACCTCCAACTAACCAATCGTCGTTTTAACTTTGACAAGTTCAGGGTCTGTATAAGATTGACTTGTCAAACATTCGGCGGGTCATGCCAGGATTACCTGGATAGGAGTGGCTTACTTGATGAAGGCAGGTTAACCCGGGGTTTTAGGTGAATACACCAGGCTTCCAAGCCATGCTTGATAGCATATTGCAAGGGTCCTTTCAAACTCTTTGTTGCAGTGCACAAAGAGCCCCCAAGTAATTTTGTGAGCTGTGCTCAATGGGTGCCTATGTTTGAGTTGTGCGTAGCAACAAGACTCTCTTTGGCCCCTTGGGTGTGAAGCTCCCAAGCTTTGTTGTGGCGTGATAGCTGGATTAATGGACAGAACTCCGCTTTGTCAGCTGAAGCCCCCATGTAACCAATAATATGATAAGCCAATAAGGAGGGATGCCCATGTTTGAACCGCGCATCAGGGCAACAGGTCCTCTTTGGCAACCTTTAACTTTTTGCAAGAGATAAACTCTTCTTAAACCAGGATTTTGAATCGGATATTGACAGCTTCAGAGATTTGTGGGAGATAGATTTCCCCTTGAACCGGATTTTGAACCGGATTTGAGAGCTTCAGTGAGACTGACTTCCCTTAAGCCGGATTTTTAAACCGGAAGCATCATTGTGAGCCGGAATATTTCTGACAGCCTTTAAATTTTTATCATTAATAGTAGCCTTCGGTACCGGGTTATCTTTCCCTTCAACATCCTGGGGCACTTGAAATGTTGCAACTGGCAAGACTTGTCGAGTCATATCATCATAGCCCCTGAGTCTTAAGATGACTCAAGAAGTTGTCTTGAGATTCTTCGTACTTGACCATAGCAGAAGGTATATATCATTGGTTTGATAATGCAATGTAACCCACATAAGGTTGAGGTGACTGTGGCGGTTTATAAATGATCCTGTATGAGCCGTGTCAGCAACTCGGCCAATGGTCCCTTCCAACTGGTTGTTTGAAGCTAACCAAACTGTAGTGGCGGCGACTTGTGCACATGTCCATTGAGCCCTCCAGCGCAGACGGCGGTTGATGATAATTTGCCTCCAATTTATTGGAAGAAAACCGGCTAGCCAAGCAGTGACTTGCTCATACTCAATAAACAACTCATGCAGACAGGTGCGGCCCGGTGTGTTGATGTAAACTAGGCCTCGGGGGCGGCGATTTGCGCACGTCCGTTGACAAGGAGCAGACGCAATCCCAGCAAGCCGATGTGGACCGAACCGCAAGGGCAGCATCTTGTGTGCGTCCATTCATCATGTGATATGTCCCGGATTATCCCTAGGCGGGATATTATGAATCCGTGATGTAAACCACATTTGTAATGAATAATAGTACTGTGTATAAAAATATATATATCAAAGTAATTTATCCCTTGATAAAAACAATATATATGAAGAAACTAATTTTAGATGGATATCACCTGATTTGTCCCGACGTTGGAAGATTCACATGTAATATTCGTCAATAAGCTAACAATAGTATAGCCCATCGGGTGTGTACATAATACTCTGATGATCAGTGGTCGCAGAGGTTTGTCATAGGTCTTTTTTAACACCAGTTCCTTTTTTTCTAAATCTTGATACCCCCACAACAGCAATCAGCTGAACACTTTGACGTGAGGCTGGGAGACTCAGAGCTGAGTCGCGGGCGGCGGTTTGAACCACAATAGCTTGACGCGATGACGGGGGTAGCGTCTGGCATGATCCGGATGCTGATAGTGGATAACTACATCTCCTCTGGCTTTTGTGGACGGAGGCAGAAGTGAGGCTGATAAAACCCATAGCAAGTATGTTCTCTGTATCCACCGAAACTCAACAGCAATTTAACTTGAGCGCTAGAAACTTCCTGGCATCTTTAGACTGATGGAGTTGTCTCTCCAGTATGTACATCCTCCAGATCAATTATCTTTTTGTGCAAGGTCTTTTGACTTTTCCAGCCGGTTCAATTCTTCTTTCTTTGAGCATACGGACGAAGCTGACTGCTGGAGGCAAAGGTGAGGCCGTAGAAATGGCTGGCCGTCGGGGTGACGACAGAGGTTCAAAATGAGCAGTGACCAGTTTAAAGCGGAACAAGGCCGAGCTCCACGGTCGGCTTCAAAACGAGCAGTGTCTCCTGGCGGCAACCTGTGGTGGCAGACCGACCCATAGGCAGCAGGGCGAGCCCGTGGTGACCCGGCAATGGCTCGAGCTGAGGTGAACCGACAACGGCGGTTGATGGCAGAGCACGGCTGAAGTGGCTCAAGGTGATTCCAGTTTGTCGGGCCAGCGCCCAGCACAGTGATTCAGGGCATCATGAGGAAGAAGGCGATGGCGATCTTGGTGACTTGGCGTCAGCGGTTTAACGCGGCAGTAGAGGAGATCAGAGCAAACCACGATGGGTCACAATGGTGATTGCAATTCTGAATTTTGTAGTTTTGAGGCTGGGTGACCCGGAACCAAGGCAACAGTGAGGGCCGACGATTCAAGGTTGTCCGACCCTGACAGCTTGAAGTGGCGGATTGAGGCTGTAGTGGCGTGGCGGCTGGCGTCCGGAGCGATACAGCGATGGAGGTGCGAAGCACCATGGTGAAAATGGAAGCAAGCCGGACGGCTGAACGCATACACGCAAGCAGAGCAGAGCAGTGGGGAGCTCGGGGCGAGGCCGCAGGCGCCGAGGAGATCCCCGGCAAGGAGATACGCCACGGTAAACCGGCTCGTGATGCAGTGCTAAAGCGAGGCGGAAGGTAGAAGCAAAGCACCGCTCGTGTCTGGGCGGTTCAGCACTGAAGCTAGGACATTGGGGCGAGGCACCGGCAGGCCGGGGCTGCGCTGGGGGGCACGACAGCCCTGGTTGGAGAGGCGGCGCAGCTAGGGCGGCGACTCGCGGCTGATTTAACGAGGCGATTTGGCAGTTTAGAGCGGGGCGATTCACGACAACTTAGGCCTGTCGGCGAGGGCGACTCGGAGCAGCAGACGCGAGACCGGGGCGGTTTGCTCAGGATGGCGGTTTGTACAGACCATAATGGCGGCAGCCATCGGTTCAACAGAGCATGCGTGCATGTTGAGCGTAGAGGCGGGCGCTTGACACGGGACTCGGTGCAACGTGGGCATGGCCCGAGGGCGGCTCATGGCCGGCCACGGCCAGAGGCGACCCAGCGAGTGCTGGGCGGTTTTAAAGGCGAGGCCGAGCTGGCCGGGCGACTCAATCCTGCCACCCTGGGGGCGCATGCGGGTAGGGCCTTAGTGGAGGCAGAAAGAGCAGCAGCACCGGCAGTACACTCTAAGCGCCAGCGCCAGCCAGTACCAACCAGTAGCGTCGCCGGTGGCGCGAGCGCCAACGCCAACGCCAGCCTGCAGTACCTGTACTATCAACAGTATGCCATCTCCAACCAATCCGGTGCCGGCGCCTTCGCCTGGTCCATGCCCGATGATGACAAGCGCATGGATCTGAGGCTGAGAGCCATCAGATCCGCCCAGGCTCAGGCGAGTTATGTGCTGTGCAGGACAGCGCCGGCGGCCCAGCCACAGCGTGCCCAGACGCTGGCGGAAACCCGGTCGCGGCTCCAGGCTTTCTTCGGCAAGGAAAGACGATGCAACGACACCACAACGGGCAGTTCAATTCAGCGTCGAACCAACGGGGGCAGCCCAATACGTGGTCAAACCAAAGGTAGCTTGTTGACTTGGTAGCTTGTTGATGATGCGGGGCGGAGGCGATTCTCACAGCAGAAACAGCGCAACAGCGATTCAGGAGAACACGCCGAGTCAATGGCAATGGCGGCGGGTCTATGCCGTGGCGGCTTAGAGCGCGACCGGATGGTGAGGTGCAGCTCAACAGAGACGACACAACATGGGGGAGAGAACAGAGCGACCGGCATGGCGCAGAGCCGGCTCTCCGAAGGAAAGGCGGGGGCGGCCCAAAAAAGACCGGCGACTCAGTACGGATGCGCTGCGGAGTCCCTTGGTAAGGCGAGGCTGGTTCAGTTCCGGAACGGTGGCGGAGGCCGGCTTGAAGCGAAGGCGTGGGCGCGGTCAATGGACAAGGCCGGTTCTATTTCCGGGTTGCCGTTGGCTATCTACGTCCGAATCCACCTTCAGATCATGGAGTTGTTGTGCTAGTTAACTGACTTTCCCTTCCCAAAAAAACAACAAGTCTCTTGGGACTTTCCTTTGTCGTGGAGCACTTCCCAAAACACCCAGGCGCAACGATGGAGTCCGTGCCCATGATCCTATCCACTTCCGGGTCATGGTTGACCTCGGGTCTTGATTCCAGCCCACTCACGCGCGCGTTGATGCGTATTGGTACAACGTGGCATACGGCGGGTCTAGTTGAATTCTTATCTGACTTGGCGACGCGTAGTAGCAACACCGATAGCAGATCCAAACAAAACCTTGTCTAGGTCTCGCCGTAGAATTTTCCATCTGTAGTAATGAACCTGGAAAGACAAGTTTATTGCTGTCGCTGGATTTTTCCTTCTTTTCAATCTCGTCTGATGAACTCGAAGTTGATCCGGTGCTGACTCTTCTTCATCTGAACAATCGCAAGCTTCTCGAAACCCTAGGAAAGATCCCTCCAAGAACTCAACACCATCGTGCGCGGGCCCCACGGTGGGCGCCAACTGTCGTGGAATTAATACGTCAGATGTCCTCATGAAAGGACTTAGTCGCAGAGCCATCGCAACGGGTTAGCTTGAAGGGGTTAAACCGGACAAGGGACACGGGAGTTTATACTAGTTCGGCCCCTTCGATGAAGGTAAAAGCCTACGTCTAGTTGTGATGGGTTTGATTGGGTTTCGATGACCAGGGAGCAAATATGCTTTGCCTGAGTCTCGAGTTGTTGTTTCTTGTCCGTGAACCGCTGCCGGGTCATCCCTTTATATACATAGGTTGACACCCGGCCGATCTACAGAGTCCCAAGGCCGACTCATACAAGTGTCCGACTCGGTCTCTCCTTTCCAAACTTACAACGCAAGTCACATAACCATGGCGGTTTACCACTATGGGACCTAATCCGCCTTTGGGCTCTGGCCCTCTAAGCTTCATTAGTAAAATGCCATCTTCTGGATCTTCGTGGGCTTCAATATAGTTGAGGGTGAACCGGGCCCTCCTGGCCGGTTTACACTCAGTAGTTATATCCCAAACAACCCCCACCCCCACCCCCGCCCCAACCCCCACCCGCATCGAGTTTTCTTCATTCGACGAGGCCCCACAACCACCCGAGACCCATCGATTGCACCGGCGAACTCCGGCGAGCTCTGAAAAATCGACTGACCCAATTTTGAAATTTAGTCTATTGTGATTTAACTAGTGTGGAATATAAAAGGGGAAAACCATAAGCATTGGGAGTATAGTGTTGAGCGTGCCATGGCGGATCTGAAGGTGCAAACCGGATAAAGGCAACTTCGCAACCAAGACAAGAAATCAGAGTAAAGCAGTGGCGATCTATTTTCTTGCTGCGATAAATAAATTGAGCACATACGAAAGAGTACCGCCTCTGGTGCGGCACCGTGTACGCATCTGCTAAGAATTTGACGGTGCTGCGGTAGCGATGGCTGTCGGTGGCATGGAAGCAGACCTAGGAGGGTAGACGGTGGCAGCGGGGCGCAGTGGACGAGACGGTCGTAGGAGCGGCGCCGGCAAGGTGGACGACGGCGGGGATGAAGTGAGAGGACGGGATGCAAGGATCCCGGTCCGAAGCCGTGGATGAGAGAGGTCCATCTCTTGTAATGGACGGCGGCGTCGGGGTATCAGCTCCGGCATGGTGGAGGAGGACGGTGGTGGATGGGGTGGCGGACGGTGGCGGACGGAGGAGGGTGGGGTGGAGAGGGTGTTTTGGCGCCCACGGAGTACGAATGGGGAAAAGGAAGGTAGAGAGGAAGGGGGGAACCATGTATTCAGGGCGCGCTTGTCTCAAATGTGAGGAAATTTACAAACTTAGCCCCCGTTTCAAATTTCTACTACATCACAGCAACATTAGTCGGTTGGGGATAGGACGGTAATCTCGCATACACCGAATATTTGCCGACGATAGTTTGTTTTTGGCGCCCACCGTGTATGAATATGAATCGGGGAGGGAGTCGATTTCGGCCGAGGACACACTGTGTTTTGGCGCCCACCGTGTATGAATCCGGGTGAGAGGCGGTTACGTCACGTTTGGGTGAAATTACAAACCTACCCCTATCAAAACCTATAGAAATCTAGCAGATAGGCTTTGTGTGGCAGGGATAGGCAGTAGTAATTTCCATCTCGCAGATTTTGGTTTCGGGCGGTTACTGCGACTTTCCCCGCTTCGTTCAAATTTTGCAGAGTGCATGATAGAGGCGGGGTGTCCCGATCTTTCGATGAGATGATAACTATCGATTTGGTGGAGACGACTTTGACGATCCGACTACGAACGTGCGAGGACGTCGCGCCTTAGCAATCGCTAAACCAACTCCGAGAGGTTATTGACCACGCCGGAGCACGATCAACCTGACCACGAAGGTCTATTCCTGCAAGCAATCTAAGAACAAGCAAGAATATGATAAAAGCAATCTGAATATCGCGAATATGTATGATGTATTGATAATGGTGGGGATCCGAAAAGTGGTCTTGGTCTGGTCGTTGGACACAAACGAAGCACACGAAGTTGCAATGGCTAACTTTTAACTAAACAAATCCCAAGGAAAAGCTACTAGATGGATCTACTTATATAGGAGCAAGGGATGGCGGCCAAGGAGGTGGGAGGACGTCCCAAGGCAGCCTAAAACTAAATCTAGGTCGTACAAGGCCAATGGGCCCAAGTGGAGGTGATGTAACACCTTTGGACTTGTAGTTTGACTCGGATTCTGCTGCAGCATCAGATTGTTTCATCCACAACTCAACGCTCCGGACGAATTTGAAGGTGATTCCAATTGGGTTGGAAAGTGCACGAAATCTAGTTTCCAACAAAAGAAAGAATCACCCAATTCGGAGTCCGTATGAAAAACTTGTGTGCGTTTTGAGTCAGGTGTGTCTGTGCAGTCCGAATCTGAATCCAGAACGTGAGAGACTTGGACTCTATCTTCTCTTGGGCCAAAAGTGACATGAGAGAACTTTTTGGACAGCAAATAAACATATCTTTCTTCCTTATCTTCATATGTGGATTGTACAAATGTCCCATACACCTACAATTAGACAAAACACAAAAGTGTGTGAAGTATTTTTGTTCTGGATAACATAAATAGATTATTGAATAGTTTGCACTAGAAATCACCTGACAAATATGCATATATGCAATATTTTTGGTCATATCCAAGGTAGTCATGTCCTCATCATCCTCCCCTTCTTGAAAATAAAGCCGTCCTCGGCGTTGCTTAATCTGAAATGTGGCTAACAAAAGAGACAAGGTGTACATGTTGTATATGTATATGTCATCCATTTTTACTTCCCTTGATTTTTGCATATATGACACATGAATAGATGAGTAACTTGCATAGTTCATAAAATCTAAAGCCAAAAAATTAGCACAAGAAGTAGAAGGCATGAAAATATTGCAACTCAGTTTGCACATATAAGTGAAGCTCTTATTCATTTCAAAAGATTGACAATGTTCATCATTAAACCATCCTAACTTCGATGAATAAACCTTACTTGCATCAAATTTACATGCTACAACATGCTTAAATACGCAAACATGCAATAAGTCATTCAACACAGAATCATCACCAAGATTAGAGGTCATATCAAAATGATTAAACATTGGTTCTTTTGCATCAATAGTTAATTCAATGGGTGCACTCAAAATTGTTGGTATTTTAGTTGTTTGATCACATGGCAAAGTCAAATTATCAACGTAGTCCTCTAAAATAGGTGGTGTGATCAAAGTAGTGGGTAGCTCATCAGATGGTGCATTCAAATTGACAAGGCATTCATCATTCTCATGTAGAGATGGAAGATCAGTACCTTTGTCATTACCTCTTATGATCAACTCAGATGATGTAGCCACTCTCGGGGGCGATGTGTCACATGGTGGAGGTGATGTAGTCCTGACAACAACGGATGTGGTTGTCATAGTATGCCTACTAGTTGAAGGAACAATCATATCAACTCTTGGAATGTGCACCGTGCGCTTGTTCTCCTCGTGGCCAATACGTCGTTTTATTTCCTGTTCAGCTTTGCAAGCAAGATGAAACAAATGGTCCATAGGATAACACTCTTCATGAATTAGTATCTCTTGAATATCACGGTTTAATCCTCCCCAAAATCTATCCATAAAATCATCTTCACTTTCTTCTAAAGAGGAATGCAACAAGGTAGTTTGTAAATCATCATAATATTTTGTTACAGTTTCACTACCTTGTTTTAAGTGTTGCAACTTCTTAATCATGTCACGAGTATAATAAGCAGGGACGAAAGTATGTCGCATGGCAAGTTTCAAATCATCCCAAGTAGTAGGTATATAATCAGGGTGTAACCGACAATATTCACTCCACCAAACCAAAGCATAACCAGTGAAAGAACCAACCGCAACCTTAACCTTTTTATGTTCATCAAAATTATGGGAAGCAAATATATTCTTTATGTCAAACTCCCATTCAATATATAAAGCAGGTTTAAAATGGCCATTAAATGGTGGTATAGATACATTAACCAGATCATGTGCATTTGGATGTTTGTGCACCTCTCGTGACGGTTGTAGTATTTGCAAAGGTGGTGGCACGTCTCCCGCGATCGACAAAGCCCATGAATTGACTCTGGATCCTGTCATGATTAGTAGAACAAGAAACAAAACCCAAAAATAATGTTCCTATAACTACTAGGATGTGGTGGTAAAACGCTCACAGTAAAGCAAATATCAATGTCTTACAAGTTCTTACCATGCAGCAGGCGGTGATCGGCAACCAGCGGTGTCAAGTAACTCCGAATATTGAGTAAAGCTATTGCCAGGGAAGCGTACATATACACGGTGTAGAAATATGTGGAGCTGGGTTGGCTATATATGGTAGCAAAAGATTAGCAATAATCAATTCAAAGATGCAATGTTGAATAAACGCTCAACGACGGTACTATGCTGGTCCTAGGCTAGACCGGACTAGAGACACGAGCCTAGAACACTAATGAGGTCACGGTGTAGCACAACTAGCATCAATGAAGGATGCTAAGTAGCTCTTGACAGCAAGATATAAGTGAAGATCACAACGGCAGTGAAGATAATGATGAAAAACAACTGCCAAGCAGGATATACAACAACTCTCTCTCCAACTTTCCTCTTGAAAAGTTTGAGACAATTTTCTGATAAATTTTTTTTAAAGAATGCTACTAACTCAAGCTTTCCAATGCAAAAAGAATCACTCAATTCCGAGTTGATATAAGGAGTCAAAGAATTCTAAAACTAACCTAAAAAATTGGAACAAGCTGTGTTCACGAACTTCGGAGGGCAAAAAGACCTATTTAGAAGCCGATTTTGAGGTGTCAAATATTGAACTAGCTTCTGCAACTATTTAGATGCGGCTCGTAGCTATTTTCAATTTGAGTACTCACGGAGCCAAAACGGACATCGTACGAGGAAGATACACCTGTTTTACTGAACAGTGCGCAAAACAGATTCCAATCCGAATTCATGTACGAGATTGATTCTAGATAGATCCAATTTTTTTCTTCTCTCTTTTTTTTCTCACGCTTTTTTTTCTTTTTCTTCTCCCTCTTTTTCTTTTTTTTTCTTTCCTTTTTTCTCTCTCTTTTTTATATTCTTTTTCTCCCTCTTTCCAAGACAAACTAGATAAGATGCAGATTCGATCAGGCGAAGATGTGAGTGACCTCAACTATGATTATGACAATAAACAGTGCGTAGCACGTGGTGGAAATTGGTGGATGGGATGGTGGACAGCGGATGGGATAATGATGCAGCGGCTACGTGATTAATGTGAACAGAACTCGAAACTCTAAAGGAACTAGACACTAAGACCAGCAACTCGACACGGCGATGCAACCGATAATTCAATAATGCAAACAATGAAAAGAAAATTGCAAAGGCTCAGTCTGGCTAGGACAAAGGATGAATAGATCTAACTTTTGTTTTGTGGTTTTAGGAAAAACTGGAAATTCTCACCGAGCAACCTGAAAACTGATACCACTTGATAGAGGCGGGGTGTCCCGATGTTTCGATGAGATGATAACTATCGATTTGGTGGAGACGACTTTGGCGATCCGACTACAAACGTGCGAGGACGTCGCGCCTTAGCAATCGCTAAACCAACTCTGAGAGGTTATTGACCACGCCGGAGCACGATCAACCTGACCACGAAGGTCTATTCCTGCAAGCAATCGAAGAACAAGCAAGAATATGATAAAAACAATCTAAATATCGTGAATATGTATGATATATTGATAATGGTGGGGATCCGAAAAGTGGTCTTGGTCTGGTCGTTGGACACAAACGAAGCACATGAAGTTGCAATGGCTAACTTTTAACTAAACAAATCCCAAGGAAAAGCTACTAGATGGATCTACTTATATAGGAGCAAGGGGTGGCGGCCAAGGAGGTGGGAGGACGTCCCAAGGCAGCCTAAAACTAAATCTAGGTCGTACAAGGCCAATGGGCCCAAGTGGAGGTGATGTAACACCTTTGGACTTGTAGTTTGACTCGGATTCTGCTGCAGCATCAGATTGTTTCGTCCACAACTCAACGCTCCGGACGAATTTGAAGGTGATTCCAATTGGGTTGGAAAGTGCACGAAATCTAGTTTCCAACAAAAGAAAGAATCACCCAATTCGGAGTCCATATGAAAATCTTGTGTGCGTTTTGAGTCAGGTGTGTCTGTGCAGTCCGAATCTGAATCCAGAACGTGAGAGACTTGGACTCTATCTTCTCTTGGGCCAAAAGTGATGTGAGAGAACTTTTTGGACAGCAAATAAACATCTCTTTCTTCCTTATCTTCATATGTGGATTGTACAAATGTCCCATACACCTGCAATTAGACAAAACCCAAAAGTGTGTGAAGTATTTTTGTTCTGGATAACATAAATAGATTATTGAATAGTTTGCACTAGAAATCACCTGACAAATATGCATATATGCAATATTTTTGGTCATATCCAAGGTAGTCATGTCCTCATCAGTGCACGTTTATCGTGCCAACTCAATTCCAATCCCATTTGTATTATATTTTTTCCGGGCGGGATCCATTTTCAATTGGAATTACATTCTATACACAACATTTTTTTATATATACTTTCAAAAGCACAACAAATAATTCTGCTCCTTTATATGTATAATATGATTTAAAAATACAACGATCTCGAAATCTTAAGGTTCAATTCGAATTTTTTTAACCAAATTATGTTCTACTAAAATGTATGGATCAGTAATATCTACATATTAAATAACATAGATGTGCGTGAATTCATATGAGTATGCATGTTTGATAGATCAATTTTGGTTCGAGTATGGATTACATGTATCATCATCTCGAATTCAAATATTTGAATCCCTTTTTTGTTCACTCCTTTCACGCCCATCTCTCTTGCATGCATGCTCCTTGCGGTAGCTATCACTCTCTTTTCTCCAGCTCACCCGCACGCTCACTCCATGTTTCTCTTATCCTCGCAAACATGGTCTCTCGGCGTCTCCCTTAAGAAGTGTCACACTCTCCCTATCATTATACATTACACGGTTTTCATTATCTCTCACGTCTCTACTGTTCTCTGGTATCACTCGGTACCTAAGCTTTCTTTTTCACCGCCACACACACAGTCTCCACTCGTCTTTCACTTTGTCTTTCTCTCTATCGGATTCTCTCACACACCCTATATGTCTCTACATATGACTCATACCACTAAAATTACTCTCTTTCTCTCTCCTGTAGACACAACATTTGTTGCAGTCTCCTTTTCGTCTCCATCCCAGACTGACATTATTCATTTGTTTACTGATCAGACAACCCCGACTACCGTCTCCTCTCTCTCTCTCATAGACACACACACACAACCCCTACTTCCACTCCCCTTCCCGACTACCGTCTCTCTCTCACACACAAAACTCTCACTTTCGCACCCCAGCTCGTATTTCTCTCACAAACATTTATCGACTAGCTAGCCTCTAGATAGGTTTATACACCCGCACACTCGTGCTTCCACCATCGCATACATGTCTCTCTCCCGCTCCTTGTATCTATGTAGATTTTTCTTCCCTTCTTGAGACACACCCTCTCGATCGTGCACACACACACTATCGCCTCATTTTAAGCTGATACCTATCGCACACACACTCCTTGTGTCTTTGTCACACATGCACTCCGTCCTCCTCCACCCCCCTCTCTCTCAAACACACATGGGCCTTTTGCAACAACTAGCAAGATGCCCATGCGTTGCATGGAACATCAAGATGCATTTGTATGAGTAGCTTATCTTGTGGGGGAAAAGGATGAACGAGGGAAGGCCTTATTTGCAAATGTGGAGAGGGGTGTGGGTATCTTTTTGCAAAATTGCCATAGTTTCCTTCCTATCCGTCAGATATAGATCGGACGGCCTATATTACAGGATGGCAGACACACGATCATCACCGACAATGCTTTTTATAAGAGTAGGGATAAAAAATAGAGTTGGTGATGATGGTGGGCCTGCCATCCTGCAATGTAGGTCGTCCGATTTATATCTGACGGATAGGAAGGAAAATATGGCAATTTACCCGCACTCTTCACTACATTTGCAGATAAGGCCTTCCCTCGTTCATCCTTTTCTTCCACAAGATCTTGATGTTCCGTGCAACGCACGGGCATCTTGCTAGTAAGAGTAGAAATTAGACATATACCACTTCTCGAATCTTGAAACCAACAACATTCCTCCCTTATCTCATCAAAACCGCCAAAGGAATATATTTTGAGTGAAACAGAACATATTTTTAGTGATATACATATTTCAAAACTAGACTTTTTTCTATCAAATCGGTGAATATGTATTAATCTACTTTGATCGTGTGGCAACGCATTGGCACATTGCTAGTAGTTATTATAATTTTTTGGACACCAAACAAACGGTGGAGTACATATACGATGAGAAGAGGACCACGCACGCAGTCAGCCTCTCGGTGTCTCGCACACATGAGTGTTATGTAAAGGCGACGTTAACAAATAAACCCTAAAACCATAGGTGCACGATTGCTGCATTCGCGGGTACCGGGTACGTGGTGGAGCACCTTTGTAGGAATAGTCAGCTCGCGTGATAATTTGATCCGTAGGAGTTGATGGTCGGGACCACAGGTGAACGACTTGGAGCGCGGTGGCTCGCCAATTGCCACAGATCGAGTAGCCACGTTTAAAATATTGTTTTTTAGCAGGGTTAAGAGTTCCGATTTTCAATGGCACGTTATAAGTAGTAAGTAGTTTTTAGAACGATTGGTATGGAGCAAAAATGGAATTCATAGTACTACGTACCTCCTTGGCGTATGGTTGTATGGGTTTATGTTGCGAGATGTTAAAGCTGGTAGTTCTAGGGCAAATACTATGGTTTAGATTTAGATGTTGGTTTTCAGTAATGAAAATTGGAAGGGGAAACCCTTCTTTGATTAAAAAAAAACTACTACCTCCATTCTGGTTTACTAGTCCCCATCGTACTTTGGGTCAAAGTTTGTCCATGAATTTTACTTGTAAAATGTGAATGGAAAACGAGATTTTGTTATACCCAAACAAAAAAGGACTGGAGGGAGTGATTGCTCTGACACAGACGTGACCTCTCATAGCGCAAGCATTGAACCGGCGCGCCGGCCAAGAGGGCCGCACTCACTGCATGCCCGGCTGAGCACGCCTCCTCGCCGCATGCAACCAGCTTAAGACTGCCCTGCCTGCCTTCATTGAATCCGCGCGTGTGCCGGCAACACGTCCTTCCGCGAGCTGGAAGGCATTTTAGAACACAAAAAATGACTAAAATATAATTAATTTATGCATGGTCTTGACTTGTTGTGCTCGCACTGGTGGCAGGAACTAGTAGAGGTTTTTCTTTATTTATAACTCTCCTCACATTTTTTTTGGCTTTGAAGTGAATCATGGTTGTGGATATTATGTATGAATGTGCGGATATCTGTGAACATGAGTTTGATGTGGAAGTTGAACTTGGAATGTCAGGCTTGCGTGTGAACTATACCATGTCCAATGCTTCGTCTGTTATTGTTTGGAAAGTAATTGCTGTTATTACATGACCCGGAAAAAAAATATTTTGTGCCACATCAGTAGATGCACGGACATCACAACAGGCATGCTGACTGGATAAACATTTGAACCTAGCTATTATGAAGGAAATTTTGTATTGACAACAGTTTTAGATAGCAGGAGATGCCTAGCCTGCTCTGCCTCTGCTAGCTTATTTCTAGCTTCTTCCATCTCTTCTTTGGCTTGGGTGAAGAGAGCATCTGATTGCTCTTTTCGCTTCTTCAAGAACTCAGCTACATTCTCAAGGGCTGCTGCATGCTTTCTTTCAGCCTTTACTAATGCCACGAGGACACGAACAGGTCACGACTCCACCTGGCTTGTGTGTAATCCAACATCATCTGGGAATTTGCACCTTGTGTCTAATCCAGCATCATTAGGGAACTGACACCTTGTGTGTAATCCAGCCTCATTTTGGAAACATGATCTCGAGGTTGACCATACTTCCCTCCTCGCAGGAACTGCATCCTCACATGAAGTTACTTCTTTTTTAGATCCATACTCAGAGCAACCTAGATCCATTTAGTAGAAGCCAGATAAACAGAACTTAGAGAAGTGAATTCAAAAGGAAAAAAATATAAAACAGACTACAAGGTGAGAACACCCACTTCCTACATCAAGCTAAAAACAAAAGCATTAGGACGATTAAGACTCTTCTTATTACACATCAAAGAACACCATGCTTAAGAGAAACAGAAACTACAACATATACACATCGAAGAACATGAGGCTAAACAAAAGTAATTGAAAGGGTGTTACTTACCAAAGCTCGTTTTACAGGTTCGGTGCAGCTCCTCTTTAACTTGCCATGCTCCTTGAAGATGTCCCAAATATCCCGTGTTTGGTCTTCATTACTCCTCTGCATGTTCACACTCGTGGTTTTAAAATCTCAACATGGCAAGAAAAATATACTACTAGTAATACTCGCGCATCTTGTGGGCAACATTAAAGCACTCGTCTGTCATGTTAGAGCATCTCCAACAGAATCGCAACGCGCGACGCTTTAAAAAAGAGTTTACAGTGCTGAGATCGAGATGTAGATACTAGAGAGTAGAGGATAGTTCTCAGCATAGATAGATAAAAAAAGATAATTCAACTACTCCTCGTCGTCCGACTCCTCCTCGGTGATGTCCTCCTCCGACGTCTGACTGTAGGCGTGAAGATACCGATCGTCGTCGGATTCCCAAGGCGACGCTGCTCCTAGCCTCATGTTGAATTGAGCGTCTGCTTTTCGCCTACGCTTCTCCTCGCGATAGGTAGCTTGCTCCGCCCTCCTCTTATCCCTCTCTACCCTCCTTTGCGCGTAGAACTCACGCATGTTGATGATGTCCTGCGGGAAGTGTTGGCGCCACAGCGCCATGGCTTCCTCGTCCATCTCGGCAATGCCGAGATGGTGCTCCCGCCTCCGGTTGTTGCGACGATCCTTGTCGGTGCTAAGCCGCGGCAGAGGCGCGCGCTTCTGCGCCCGCTCCCGCGTCGGCATGTTGGGGAAGTTCAATGTTCTATGAGGCCACCGGAGGTGCCATGCCGCCGCGTCGTACGCGTGGGTGGTCTCGTTGGCAGTGTCGAAATTGCCGAGGCCGAGGCGCATCCCGCGAAACCGGATCTCGGCGGAGAAGCCGCCGAAGGGGCGCGCGCGGACGCCGCGCTATCCCCAAGTTTCCCGGCATCGCGGCGACATGATGGCGCGGCGGCGGCGAGGCGAAAAAGAGCGGGGAGAGAGCAGTGGTGAGGCACAGAGCGGGGAGAGAGCGGTGGCAAGGCACAGAGCGGTGGGGGGCGTTGGATTTTATAAAGCGCGCCGGACACCGCACGCCAAAACTAGCGCATGCCCGGCCGCTTTTTCCCGTGCGCGCGATCCTTTCCCGACGTCTCTGCTATCTCTACTGTTATATTTATTTTATATTTTATATTTGATATTTATCTCTACTTCCTTTACTATCTACTTTTTTCTCTATACTTTTTTTTCTTGCAATATAGGTCGTCCGATTTATATCTGACAGATAGGAAGGAAACAAATGGGAATTCTGCAAAATGATACCCATACCCCTCTCCAGATTTGCAAATAAGGACTTCCCTCGTTCATCCTTTTCTCCCACAAGATAAACTACTCATAAAAATGCATCTTGATGCATGCAATGCATGGGCATTTTGCTAGTTCTAAAAACTTTTCCATCATTTGCCACACTATTGGTTGCAGATGAAAAACCTACCCAAGCACAGCGCGATACAGGAGCGACGCACAATTACAAGCTGATATTCTGTTGGACAATGGAGGCTATAACCAATTACTTTTACGGGAACAATAGCACCCAGGAAATTTGAAGGGTAGGTATGAACAAAATTGGAACTGCACATGTACTGCTAAGTGATTCAATACACACATTACCAATCGAGGAGGAGAATGATGGTCGCGGTGGCCTCTGTGAGTCATGGTCGGCAACGGGAGTCAGTTCATTGTCCATGACGGTGGTACTTCTGCGCTTGGCGTCGGCTTTCGGGAAACAGATCCGAGACCGTGGAAGGCGATGCCGGGGAAGAGGCTCCATGTACGACGACGACGGTGGACCGGCTCTAGTGCGACGTACGAGGTTGTTGATGAGGCAGATGCGCTGCGGTGGACGAGTGCGCCGATGTAAAGCGGAGGAGCACGAAGGCTGTGGTGACGTGCAGAAGTCTATTTTGTGGTGGGGATAGAAAATGGGGAGTATTTAGGTGTACTACTCTGGGTGCCGGGGTGGGGTTGGCTGGGTAGGGTGAACCTGTAGTTATGAAAACAGCCCCCTACCAAGCGTCATCTGTAGGCCTATTCTGAAGGCTATGATGGTAACTTACCACTGCTCGAATCAGGGTTTCGGGAGATTTTGCCGCCGACCTCAAAATTTTGTGACACTGGACTCCCCGTGTGGCGTGTTGAGTGATTCGGCTAAGCAACTAGCGAGTAGTAGTAGTAAACTCTGCATATTAGGTTTGACCGAAGTCAAACTTCCTAAAGTTTGACCAAGTTTATAGAAAAATATAAACATTTACCATAACAAATATGTATGATGTGAAAGTACATTCAATAATGAATCTAATGGTATTTATTTGTTATTGTATATGTTAATATTTTTTGTTATAAGCTTTCTGAGAGTTTACAAAACTTGACTTTGACCAACGCTAATATGCGGACTTAAATAAAAAAGGAGGGAGTACACATTTGTTTTCTTAGTTTGTAGTGAACTAATCATTTGTTGAAATTGTGAAATAAATATATTAGGCTATTGACTTCGAATGTAATGGTCTATACAATTCAATAGTTATAATCATTGTCGAATCGCAAGATGTATACAAGGTCTATAGTACTTCACAACATGCTCAAACTCACATAATCCCAGTCAAATGAGAATCTAAATGCATTTCATAGTTATTACTTTGTAGGGTGCAACAAAAACAACCATAACTCTACATCAGCCATTATAGAAGCAACATTTTGACATATCCCAATGTGTGAATGAAACATGCAGAGAGAGCTTTTGAAGATGGAGCAGATAGGGCGGGAAAGATTGTATGTATGTGGACGAGAGAGTAGGAGACAAACCTAACGAGACAGAGAGAGAGATAGAGAGAGAAAGAGAGAGGAAGAAGTTAGGTCTGTGAGAAAGATGGAGACATGTAATATACGTGAGATGTGTGTGCATCTGGATTCTGTATACGTGGAAGGAGAAGAGACAACATGTTTGATGAGAGAGCTGGAAGAACATGGACGAGAGGGGAAGGATCTTGTGGGTTGAGGGATTGACAATTTTGTGCGGGGGAGAGAGGGATTGGCAATTTTGGGCAAGAGAGAGAGAGATAGGGTGGGGAGGAGTCAGTCAGCCGTCGTCACATCACCCTGCTTCCAAATGACCCTGCATTCTCTAGCGTGGTGTGGTCGCCGTCTTCGATCTGCTCGATGCCCTCTTTAAAGATTGAGGTGTTGTGCATGTTGGGGTGCAAAGAAGCACAAGCGAGAGTGGTCGCCGTATAACCTTGGATGGGGATGAATTGTGTGCTCGGGTGTGTGTGTGTGTGTTGTGCTGCATGTCTCTCTCTCTCTCTCTCTGTGTGTGTGTGTGTGTGTGTGTGTGTGTGTGTGTGTGTGTGTGTGTGTCAGATATTGAGAGAAAACAAACCTAAAGAGAGAAGTGGGTATTCACGAAGAGATTGTGCGGGCCTTGAGGTGGGCAGGGGCCGGGTGAGGGTGTGAAAATGTGCGCGTTGATGCATGTGTTGCATGCGATCGTGCGAGGGACGGACGAATCGAGAGAGATGGTTGTTGTGTTACGGATGCTCCTCTCTCTCTCTCTGTCTCTCTCTCCCTCTCTCTCTCTATCTCTCTCTCTCTCACACACACACCCAAGTAAACTAGAAGACCGTTCTCTCATGTATACACAACATATCGGCATCTGTCTATGTCTCACTCATGCATGATCATTTGCACATTCACACCTCTCTATGTTTGTATCACACGCACACCGTCTCCACATTACCCTTCCACCACAACACACATATGGACACATACACACGTTCTCTCTCAGTCACACACAAAATCAGTATTAATAAAAACTAGGGCGCACCTAAAACGTCCAAATCCAAATAAACACGAACTGGAGCTAAATTCAAATATATGGAAATATTGGAGCGTCAAGAACTTTCCCAGGAAAAAAGTTGAGTAATATTCGAGGATTGTTTTCACACACACAAAAAGGTTCGGTGGATGTCCTTCGAGCGCGACACGGTGATGCACCGTTCGATCGACCACGCGGCCGCGGTTCACGCGCTTGCACAGGATTCCGTATCGTAGTTGTGGTACTAACTAATAAAAGCGATGCCTAAGTCTAATGTTTACGTGTACTAGTACGGTTTTCTTTTAAGTTTGACCAACCTTATATAAAACTAAAGTAAGCTCCCACATGCACACTCATCAATATGCCGCCGCCGCCGTTGCGCATGCCTGCGCCCGCCTGCTCCGGCCAACAATTTCTCGCCCATGACTGCCGTGTCGCCGCCATCCCTGTGCCATGAAGCCGAAGGCTCACCCGCTCACGTCATCTGCAGTCCCTCCTCGCGATGCCGCCGCGCTGCCAAGCATGCGAGCAGCTGGTGGAGTCGCGCCTATGCACGCAGCATATGAAGAGGAGGACGAGCTCGTGCTCCAGCATGCCGGCGAGGAGGAACTAGCGTGTCATTGTCGTCTCCGCCCGCGCGGAGGCGGCGTGCATGGTGGCTGTCTCGGCGGAAGCCGGTCGCGCGCGTGTCGAGCCCCCAAACCGGGTGTGAACGCGGAATCTACCTTCGAGACCTTGAATGCCATGTGGATCCTGCAATCTTAAGGAGCAATTTGGGTCAGTCGACTCATGTGAGCCGTTTGATGCAACATGGATGGCTAGAAGGGTTTCTTCCACCTCTTCTGCCGTCTTCTTCCTTCGCTCCGTCGAACTTCTTTCACAAATCGACTGACCCAAATTATACTACTAGTACGAACGTATTAAGTATAGTAGGAACACGAAGATACAAGCAGTAGTACCAACTGCAAGAAGAATAGTAGTAAGACATAGTCTAGTACTACTGTACATACTAAAGAGTTCAAATAACGAGAAAGAACATAAACATAGTTCTGCTAGGGCCTCAACACAACACACCCTTGAAAATAAACTAAGCAACTAGTCCGCTTGACACTGCAGTAGAACCAGCATGAGCGACGGCACTGCCACCTACTCGGAGTCCGAGTCCACGTCCTCGACTTCATCCTCGTCCCTCTTCCTCTTCCTCTTTGCCGATGCTTCTTTGCTTGAACCGGGCACTGGGCTCTGCTTCTTCATCCAACCCTTTTAGATATTTAAACAAAGGTAGGCATCCATTGCTGCGTACAGGATGTGATCTTCATCTAATGTCTTCGACTCCCATGCATGATGAAACTCGTGATGAGGTTTCTTCAGTTTAGCGTACGAAGGATCAATCATGGCTGCTGCCAGGGTCAGCATTGAAGGTCGAGAGGAGGACACCAGGCTTGCCTTCTGGAGATCGAAGGGTTGGCCTACAACGAGACCTATCCGACGTAGGACATCCATGTCGTTCTTAAAGCCTATAGTAACGAATTTCACTCTTTTGTCCTTGAGGAAGTTCTTAAAATCCTGGCACTCAACATCGGCATGGCATATGTTGTAGACCAAGCAAACGTTATGTACGCAAACCTGGATCACGGCGGGCTTCTTCCTCTCTTCGTCCTTTAGATCCTTCTCTCGTCCCAGGACTGTGGTGTACTCAACATCTAGCCCAGCGACCCACTCATCCATTGAACTGTTGAACATGCGTAGGAAGCAAGCAAGCCATGCTTTCACCGTTGTGGATCCATGTGTGTAGATGACGATGAATTGATCGCCGGTGATGGCTCTAACCTGGTACTCAGCGGCGACCATGGAGATTTGCGAGGCCATGGATTTTGGAGGAGGGTTAGGAGAAGTTGAACTGTTGTACCCCGCAAAAAAACTGGGAGCGAACTAATGTGAAAGGACGGGACGACTAGGAGCGAACTATTGTAAGGTAGAAGACAAGGACGAGTAGGGCGTGCGAACGGCGTGGGGTTGCTGGCTTGCCCGGTGGATAAACGGCTGCAAGCCCCCAAAGAGTTCTCGAGAACTATGCGGGACCCACTAGATGTCATGTCTACTAGACCCATATCGTAGGCCTGACGGTATAGCTTCTGCCTGTTCGCACGCCATGCCGGCACGTGGATGTAACTTCACTTAATTTCGTCAACCATCGCGCCTCCCACGACCTTCGCCTCCCTCGCGCGACCGCGCCCTTTAAGACTTCGACCGGCTATAAATGAGCAATTTGTTTTGCCTACTCCGCATGCATGATACTCCCTCTGGTCCTTTTTACTCCCGTCAACCGTTTGCAAAGTGTTTGACCAAATTTATACTTTTTTGAACACCACCTTATATTAATTAAACATCCACACCAGTACACTCATTCGATACAATATTCACCACACAGGGCGGCATGTTATTTACAAGAATACCATCTAATCTATTGTCAAAGCTATACTTAGCGATTAAGTGTGCCACCTTATTGGCCGAACGGCTAATCTTTGACAATTGAAGATTGTTGATCAACTTCGAGATGCTCAACACTTTCATCTTCAGGTCACGCATAGCAGACCTGTCATAGTCCCCCGATGCAAGAGACGCTACCACAAAAGCGCAATCAGTCTCTAAAATTACAGGATTATGAAGAGAAATACCTATGTAGAGACCGGCAATGCAAGCTCTAAGCTCTGCTTCCTCCACACTTTGACAGGCATCAATGAAATCCCACAACCAAATTTATACTAAAAATATCAATATCTACAATACTGATTATAATGAGTATAAGAACTACGTTTTATAATGAGTGTAAAAATATTGATTTGACATTGTGAATGTTGATACTCCCTCCGTCTAGGTGAGTAAGTCATCTTAGGCTGTGCACCGTGACCAAGGAGGAGGGGAAAACGAGAGACATTAATGTTTATTTGCTAATTAATAGTATTGCATGCAATGAACTAACTACTGCATGTCATGTTTGATAGTCTCAGGTCATTAAAAGCATGCACACCCTCATCTCTTATTGGTTGATATGTCAAGAAACAAGAAACGAGGTAGAAGTTAATGCACCACGCCTACGTGTTTTGGGATTATTTGGTTTTCTAAGATGACTTACACACCTAGACGGAGGGAGTACATTTTTCTATAAGTATGGTGAAAGTAGAGGTACATTGAATTCAGACAAAACTTAAATGCACAATGCAGACTAGTTCCTCCGTCCAGGTGCGTGCCATGTCCTATCTTGTCATCACAACAAGGTTAGCTATTAGAGTACCACTACCTCCCTTCTAGTTTAAAGGGATCGATTCAAAAATTTCACCTACTCTTAGCAAGATAGTAGAGGCGGTGAATAGTTTTTGAAGTCTGCAAAAGTACTCAACTAGTGCTATCGTTCTTCACAAAAAAAATGTGTTTACCAATGCATGCATGAACACTAGTTACTCTAACCCCCCTCTCTTCTTTAGTTCTTTGCCACATCAGCATGTTTTCTATTCCCGGGTGCATGATACCAGCTAAGATACCACCATTATGGCCAGCCTTAATCATCGCACGCAATAATTTAGTGCACCTTGAAATATGAACATGTGTGGGGCGTGTATGTTTTTAATGACTTGAGACTATACCTAGCCCGGCATGCAAGATGACTTATTATGCACCGTTCCCCATACCTGCAGGAAGCCCGTTCGTCTCCAAATCTTTTCCTCTCCATGTGTGGAAACAATATGCCTGCCAAACTCTCCTTCTCCCTCCAGCAGTCCCACCACTCCACCCCGTGTGAAAAAATCTGCATGCATGACTCTCCTCCCCCCACGCTCGTCCAATCCGTTGTGACCAGCAATATTTCCACCCCTTCACTCCCCCGTAATTTACTCCAACAAATATGCCCACGTAACTGTTACTTAACTACAGGTGCATTGGGTCACTGACATATGGGCCCAACAGGGGTCTGGCCCACATGTCAGTGATGAAACTTGACCTGCAGTTAAGTCAGTGCAGCTCAGTCCATATCTTACGTAGGTGTGCCATTGCTCGCTATAAATACTGCGCCTCCCACGACATCGCTATCTCCTCCCCCTCACGTTCACGTTCATCGCTATCTCCTCCCCCTCCCTCTCACGTCGACCACCATGGCATCGCCCCTCCCAAGCCCTAGGAGCCCCTCGCTGCATCGTGCGGACGGTCACGCATCGCCGTTCCGTTCCTCGCCGCACTAGTCGAGGAGGACGCGTCGGTGTTCCGCTCCTCGCCGCTACGCAACGCATCGCCGTTCCGTTCCTCGCTGCCACTAGTAGAGGAGGACGCGTCGGTGTTCCGCTCCTCGCCACGACGCGACGCGTCGCCGTTCCGTTCCTCATCGCCACTAGTCGAGGAGGACGCGTTGGTCTTCCGCTCCTCGCCGCGACGCATCGAGGTGGATGTGTCGGCGTTCCCAATCTCGCCAGCACGCGCGTCGGAGGACGCGTCGGCTCCCCGCTACGAGGAGAATGCCTTGCCACCCGCCGAGCCCCCCCAGCCTTGAGGAGCTTTGGAAAGAAATGGATGTCGCCTTGTGGGAGGCTTTGACTCCAGCAGAGCGCGCCAGAATATAGGCGGAGAAGAAGGCCGAGGAAGAGAAGCGCACCGCGGAACAAGCTGCCTGGGAGGCCTATGTCGCGTCCGAGAGAGTCAGGCAATTGGCTCTTTGGCAGAAGGCTCGTGCGAGGGCTGTGAGGGTGGCGGAGGACGCCCGTGCTAATGCCCTGAGTGCAGTCGGGCCCAAGCGCCTCATCTACGCTTGGCGGTACGTGGACCAGGTGCACGCTTCCAGCGAGGAGGAGTACCTGTTGGCGTCGGATCACCACACCGGTGAGATCGCGCTCGCCCGCCGGCAAGCCGCCAATCAGCACCTCGCAAGTTGCGAGGCTGAGGAAGAGGCATTGTGTCGGTGCGCTAGGAAACAGCCGCGCACCAGGGCACTCGTGGCGCGCCGCAAGTGCTCCTGCAAGCGTCGTGGCTTTTAGGAGGAGTATAACTTTTGTTTCGTAAGGCGATCTCACTAGTTTTGGGACGCAAATGATAAATCCCGAACATTCAGGAATTTTTAGCGTCCTTAATTAAGTATGTAAAAGGGAAAGTTTGGAAACCTTGTGTATTCGTACGCATTTTGCAAGTACGTGCATATAGCACAAACTTTACTATATACTATCGCACTACACGTCTCTCTCGATATATGCTTGCAGACTGTGCTACTCCCTCCGTCCAGGTCAATAAGTCATCTTTGGTTGTGCACCATGACCAAGAAGGAGGGAAGACTTATACACCTAGACGAAGGGAGTACTACTATTACTTATGTACGTGCAAATGCACGTTTTAACATTACAATGCGGTTTTTGTAAAAGTAGAAAAATAAATTCCCAAACCGCTTCCTACACCCTGTGAAATGATTCAATGCAAAACAAATGCAAAAATGCTCGTTTGATTGTTTACTTTTAGCTTCCTTCTCTATGGTTATTTCTCTGTGGTACTTTGTACGGAGTATCTCACTGGTTGGAAAGGCATGCAAATTCCCAAACCGCTTCCTACACCCTGTATCGAATTTTTTGCCTAACAAGTTGTGCCGTGCAATTGGAATTCCAACTTGAGTACTACTACTAGTAGGAGTACCAGGGGCCAATTCTTTTAGGCTTCTAGATTATAACTACTACCTCCGTCATGGTTTATTAGTCCCCATTATAATATGTGTCAAATTTTGATCATAAATTTAACTAATGAAATGTTAGTGCATGTCACATGCACTACTCCATCCGTCTAGGTGAGTAAGTCATCTTAGGCTGTGCACCGTGACCAAGGAGGCGGAGAAAATGAGAAATGTTAATGTTTATTTGCTAATTAATAGTATTGCATGCAATGAACTAACCACTACATGTCGTGTTTGATATCTCAAGTCATTAAAAGCATGCACACTCTTTATCTATTATTGGTTGATATGTCAAGAAACAAGAAACGAGGTAGAAGTTAATGCACCACGCCTAAGTGTTTTGGGATTATTTGGTTTTTGTAAGATGACTTACACACCTAGACGGAGGGAGTAACATTTTATCAGTTAAATCTTTGGTCAAAATTTAGCACAAATTTCAATGGTGAGGAATAAACCAGGACGGAGTAGTAGTTTAGAAGCCCAAATAAATGAGTGAGGCGCCTTATTGTTACTCTCCATTGTGACTAGTCTAGTGGGAAAAGCTGGGGAAGCTGCCAAAAGAACTAGCCCTAGGAGTAGTAGCTAGGGATCGAGTGTGCGAGATGAATCGGAGAAAGTAAATGCAGAGAGATGAAATGCAAAAAAGACAGAGGGATGTGATGGTTGCTTGTCCGTTTATTTTACCAGGCCACTTATTACTGGGAGTGGTTGGGTTTTGTGATATGACGGCTTTATTGCCGCACCACGAGCGGGGTGAGAGGTGAGACTCCCGTGCAGCGCCGCCCTCTACACTTGTACTACATCGGTCGTGGTTTATTAGTCCCCCATTGCATTTGACTGAAGATTTAACTGACAAAATGTTAGTGCATGTCAACAAAAACTATATCGTTGGATTCGTATTTGAACATAGTTTTGAATGATATAATTTTAGGTGACATGCATCAGCATTTATCATACTATATATAATGTTAGTTCAATTTTTGGTTGTACTAATCTATAGTAGTAAGGTGCCCGTGCGTTGCACCGAAGAGTGAAATGCATTGATCGGGGAGTTGTTTATTTTGACAAAGGATGTGGGGGTCATCTCATGTGTAACGGGTATCGATAGGTTTCTTCGGATATTATTTCATCTCTAGAGCTCACAAACATCCGGGTGAAATAGATAAAAAGGTATCTTTTGCAAACAAAAGTGTTCAACTGTTCAACCTACATCCAAAACTTGTGAAGAAATAACACTTATTGTGCTTTGCAAGAAATGATCTTTAAGAATTAGTTTTTGAGTATCGATTGTTATACATGTTGGCTACAGATGACATGGCACTTTCTTATAGTCAACAGTTGGCTATACTATTAAGTAATATTAACCATGCCCTTATACACCTAGACGGAGGGATTAAATCAGGATGACTTGCAAGGGGGCAGAGGAGATGTAAGAAATGGTTCATCGTAAGTCTTTCACCAGTACTGTAGTAAAAATTCATACAAGGAAGATTCTAGACTAAACCATAAACGGATACACTTTTATTCATGCGCGATACTCCAATAGAGCAAGATCCTGCATGGAAGTCTCCACATGCTTAGACAGCGGATTACATTGAGCGAAGACTAATGATCAACATTTAACTTGATAATGCGTATCTCCAGGTGAACCTCCTTGGAGTCCCCGTGCACCGCGTCGGCGGGTAAAGGATGACATGGGTTTTCCAAGTCCACATTGGCCGGATAGTCCCAGCTCCCCAGAGTCCAAGTCCGTTCGATGAGGCCGGTGTCGCCACCCACGCGACCCGGAGGGGTAGTAACACTGACCATGCACCCGTACATCGGCCTCGTGTCAGTGTCAGCGTCAGTGGTGTCGCCCCTGACGCACATTACAGAGACGGGGCGGCGGCCTACGTGGGCCTCGCCAGTGCCCACGATCAAGAGGAAGACGTATCCGTCCTCCTCTGAGACTAGCAGGCGGGGGTGATCCTCCAGCGACTCTGGCATGGTGAATGGGTAGCACGTCTCGTACTTGATGTTCTCCGCCAAGGGCCAGCAGTGACCGCTGCACGCATCCGTGAGGTGATGCACCATGTCTGCCGGCGAGCCACAAAACGGCATCAGGCACTCATAGAAGTGGACAAAGGGCTCCTTGGAGGCATCGACCAGGTCGTCCATGAAACGGGAGTGGCTGTATGGGATGTTGCGCCAGTTGAATATATGAGCAAGTTACTACGAGATTTAATCTGAATAAGCACAAAATAAATCATGATGGCTATAATAGAGATAAAACTAATCATGTGGACTAGCATAGTAGTCGGATACAGAGTAGAAACCTGAATTCTACCACGATTTCGAACAGGAAGGATAGAAACACATACTGTGAAACAGGATCAGCACCGTTGGCGTTGAGGTTGTCGCCCATGTTGTTGAGGAAGAGGTTGCCGGGGTCGGGGAAGAAGTCGTCGTCGGTGAAGTCGTGGCTGCCAACAGTCGCGAGAGTGCGCTCCCCAAATTTCAACAGCGCCCGCCGAATGGAGCGCAGGAGGGAGTGGTTGTAGGGGACGTTGCGGCCGCCAAATGGAGCGAAGGAGTAGCACACGAAGTAGTAGATGGTGTCCTTACTAGTACTCCCTAGTCTCTATCTATCTATATCTACTCTTATAGAAAACCGAGTTGGTGATGATGGTATGTCTGTCATCTTGTAATATTGACCGTTTGATCTATATCTGACGGATAGAAAGCTAACTATGACAATTTTACAAAAGATACCCGCACCTCTCTCCACATTATAGATAAGGCCTTGCCTCGTTCATCCTTATCTCCCACAACCTCGTGCTCCTCCCTATGTCTCTATCTCTACTACTCTTCTTTGTTTTTTATAACAAATCGAATAGTGCTGCGCCGTTCGCTGCACTCCCAGCTGAACACGCCTCCTCGCCTCCATCATCACCAACTGAGTCTTTTATAGGAGTAGGAGTAGAGAAAAAACCGAGTTGGTGATGATGGTGTGCCGTGCAATGCACGGGCATCTTGCTATTTTTTTGCATATAAGTCCAAACACCACGTAGACATGGTCTTTGAGCACGGTTCATAGTCGTTCCACGCTCGGGCATTGAAGTTTGTAACTATTTTAGATTAGAATATACTACTCCTTCGGTGCTAGTAGTAGAGCAGAGTCCTACTCTACTACTCTACTCAAGCAAGTTAGGGCATAGTACTGTAGTAGGTACTGTAGGGAGTACCAGTACTATGATCACTCAAGCAAGTTGTTTGGCATCGATATGACCCTACACTGCTGGTATGTGTCTCGTAAGTCAAGCGGCGTGCTGCAGTCATCATCACCTGTCCACTTCCCGCAGCACATATTCTCTTCTCCATCTTTGTCAGCACATAATCTCGTCCAATCTTCCATCCCCGCTAAGGCGCCTCCCCCCTCGTCCAAAACCCAAGCACTAACAATGGCAGAACCGAGAAGCATCCGCCAAAAGAGTGGCTGGAATTCGCTCCCCACAGAGGTAATCAAGCTCATTGTTTCGCGTGTGGACAATCTCAGTACCATGCCGCTCGCCCTGTGCTCGTCGGGGCTGTACCATTTACTCAAAGCCCTCACGCCGGAGCTTTTTAAGCCAGCTCCTTGCTTGCTGATGTCGCCTGATCTTCAGAAACGGCGTGTCACGCAGCATAACGATCATAGGGTGGCAAGCATCAACACCCTTGACTGTGATCCAATCCCCGTCAGCCTCAACTACATTAACGGTATGTACTAGGTCGGCATGAACACGTCTTGGATGGTGCTCGTCGACGGTCGCGGCAGTTGGATGCTCGTGGAGGTCTACACCCGGCGATTGATCCCCCTTCCTTCGATTAACACTACACTGCTTTGGCACCGCGGCCCAGAATACTCGTAATCTTACAGTAGCCAACATGATACCAAGTTTGATTTGCTCAAGGTTGTAATCTGCCAAGTGCCCACAAGATCTGCGAATTATAAAGACTTCTGGCTAATTGTGTTCTTCAACCGCGGTCTCGCCTATCTGATAGTTCACTGCGGTAAGTGGATAAATCTGCTCGTCCATCGCAGGATCATACATCCTCCATGGTTCTCTGATGCCATTGAACACAAGGGCTTCATTTACGCTGTCGACTCCTTCTATGGCTGGACGTATTGCTGGCCTACTCCAGTCATCACTACAAACGGTTGTTACAGCAGTATGTTACTTTCCTATGATATCATGATGGCTTGCTTATAACATTTACTAAAAAAATATTCATGCTCATAACATGCTGTTCTTAAGATTGACTAAATCAAGAGCCCTTTTTTATTTGACTCACACTTGATATGATGTTGTAGGCCACCTGGTGTCCCTACCCTTCCTAATCCCAGAACATTTCAAATAAAAGTGGCATGGCAGTTGCAGGTGGTTCTTGGCTCGATCAGACGATGGCGAAAGATTGATGATCGTTCGCACGTACCGTACGTGTTGTTTCGTGGAATACAATCACAGTCACTGCAAGGTCTTTGAGCAGGATCCCAGCTTCTCTGGGCCTTTAGGAATTTTTGACTGGAGGCTGGTAAGTAGCCTTGGTACACGCTCTCTATTTGTTGGACTGAATTATCCGATTAACCAGGAGATAAACGATGGCAAGGATCATGATAGCAGCACGGTTTTGTTCATCAGGCAAAACTGTGTGTACACAGCGTACCATGCGTCTCTGCATGCACCATACCCTGATATGTGTCGCCACACTGTGCAGCCCAAAGTAGGAGAGAGGGTCGCAAGTATCATACTTCGACCTGCTGGCTGGAGTTTCCCCCGTCAGGCACCCATCTGGTTCAAGCCGTCAGCTAATCTCCACAGCTTAATAAATAGTAACGTCTAACTAAGCCAGTTAGTTAGATGCGTACACTTGGTGTAGTAGGATCTTTATTTAGTTTGATGCATACACTTGTTCTTTTTTGGTAGCCCTTTTGTAATGATGGCTGATGTTTGGTTTGGAAGAGAGAGTTGCGTCTTCACTCTTCTGGCCTGCTTACTGCTTCTGTTGCACCCCCAGCCTTGGGTGCTGCTGCTGCTATTTTCAATGTACAATCAGTAGTATATTTCATCTGTTGGTTGAATAAATGTGTTGTTAGAACGACAAACACAAGGTTTTGGAAGTCGTTGCACGGTTTGATCCTTTAGTGCCCCGTACTATACGTAGCTCATACTATTTTTCATACGGAACACATTTTCCACTTGTTGATAACATGCAGCCCACTGATGAAGGCCCAATAGAGAAGCACATAATTAACTAGAAGGGAGGCTCTCACATGAATCCGGCCCAGGTACATGCTCATGGTCCCCTAAACATAAATAAGTAAATAAATAAATAAAGCTAAATGCTCATGCACCAGTTGTTTTGGAAAATAGGTAGCCCAGTATTTCTTTTTGAAGAATACCCAAGCTAGGCCTATTTGTTTTCTCCGAATTACTGGGCTGCAAATCTTTCAAGACGAGGAGGGATGCATTCCATCCTGGCCAAAGAGTATGGTCAATGTCTGTTAAAAGTAATATCAAAAGGGGTTGAAAATTCCAAAAAAATTATAGCAAATGGGATATTAGTTTCTTTTTTTGTTTTTGTTCTTCACTGATATCTTGTACGTATTTCATTGGATTTAACTTGACACAATACTAATTTATTTTTAAATTTGTTTTAGTATGGCTATTAATTTTTGGATTAAGAATATTTCGTTCCACAGTAAAAATTTGCGAATTTTCAAAATTTCCCACATATTTAGTTAATTTTTTGACCCTGGTACTGACCAGAAAATGGCCAGCAATTCTAAGTATGGAAAATGGGCTGCAATAAATTCCATATGAATTAGAAAATGAGTAAAAATTATAAAAATAATAGCAAATGGGATGTACACGCCACAGATTTCGAGGCTGACTTGTTTACGCAAGGCTTTGTCAGTGAACACACGATTCTAGCAGCAGTGACTGTTGGATGTCCATCCAACAGCCGACGTGCTTCTTCAATCTCTAATCTTCCTGCTCCAGCCGCCTAAACTAACGCCGGCGGGACTGCCTGCTCCCTCCTCCTGTGGCCCGTTGTGATGTCACGCAGGCTTCCCCGGCCCACCCTACTCCCTCCGCTGGCCTGGCCGCACGCAATCAACTGCCTCCTTATTACGCGGAAAAATGATTCCTCCCACTGACATCTAGGGCGCACCGGTTGGGAGGCTGACCTGTTGGCCTACTAAGTTGACGCGTACGCAGGGCTTGTCAACTTAGTCAACAAACGATTCTAACAGCAGTAACCATTGGATTTGAATCGAACGGTCCTACTGCTTCTTCAATCGCTGCTCTTCTTGCACCAGCTGCCCAAACCAGCACCGGGGAGAGCGCCTGCTCCTGCCTCCAGTGGCCGGATGTGCTGTCGTTGAGGCCTCATCGCCCCCTACTACTCCCACCGCTAGCCAGGCCCTGCGGCAACGGCAGCCTCACACCGTAGCCGAACCAGTGAACCCTCGTACTCCTCTCCGCGTGGGCATCCACTGCCGCGTCTTCCCCGGCTCCACGCCGTCCCCTTCCTAGGCCTTGTCGTCGTCCACCGCCTTGGTGCTCTCGGTACGGCGTGGTCAATGTGGTCAACGACATTCCATCGGAAGAGTACTGTACGTGGAGAGGCTGACAGCTGGGTCCACGGCCACAGCCCAGTTTTTTTGTGATTTGCCAAGTAAGTCGCTTTGTCAGGCCTGTTGGGCTGCAAATCTTTCAAGCCGAGGAGAGCTTTCATTCGACTGGCCGAGAAAATGGCCCATCAGTAATGAGAAATGGGCTTTACATTTTTAAAACACATCAAACCAGCAATTAGTTTCAAATATCTTTTTTTTATTTTGAGATTTTAAATTACATTAATTTTTATGCGTGGAGAATTTGCTGGATTTTATATTGATATACATTTATTTTTTAAATCCGTTTGAATGTGAGTCAAAATTTCGGGATTAAAAATAGTTCGGACCGCACCGAAATATGTAACATTTCGTATAATTTTTTAACCGTGGCCACAATATGGCCTGTAATGCTGACAAAAAGAATATGGGCTCCAAAAAACCCTTAAGAATTAGCAAATGGGCTGTAAATTATTAGAAATAATGGCAGATGGGTTGTATGTTGTTTTCCACAGATTTGAGGCTTTCCTAAAAAAAGGTTGACGCACAAGCAGTGACTGTTGGATGGCCATCCAACGGCCGTCGTGCTTCTTCAATCTCTGCTCTTCCTGCTCCAGCCGCTCAAACAAGCGCCGGCAGGACTGCCTGCTCCCTCCTCCCCGTGGCCGGCTCTGCTACCGCGCAGGCCTTACCGCCCCACCGTACTCCCATCGCGGACCTAGCCATCCCTCTACTCACCCACACCTGCTGTTATTCTTCGGCGATGGCAGACGAACCAGTAAACCCTCGTATAGTCGTACTCCCCTCCGCGTGGGAAACAACTGTCGAGTCTTCCCTGCCTCCGTGTCGTTCCCTTCCTAGGCCTCGCCGTCGTCCACCGCCATGGTGCTCTCTATGCGGCCTGGTCAACATGGTCAACGACCGACATGCATCTGAAGTGGACTATACGTGGAGAGGCCGACAACTGGGTCCACGGCCCCACACAAGGAAATGCCTCCTTATTACGCGCAAAATAATGATTCCTCCACCTGACATTAGGGACCCACCGAAAGGGCCTCTGTATTTCGCGAAAAAATGTTACCGCCGCTGACAACTCGGACCCACCAGCTATATCTTTGCATGCAAGGAAGTGCCTCCTTATTACGCACAAAAAATTGAATACTCCCCTTGTTAGGTGGGACCCAGTATAGTGGCAGGCTGACTTGTGGGCCTACTAAGTTGACGGGGACGGAGGGCTTTGTCAACTTAGTCAATATGCACGATTCTAGCTCCAGTGACCGTACGATGTCCATCCAACGGCTGTAGTGCTTCTTCAACCTCTGGTCTTCTTACTCCAGCCACCCAAACCAGCACCGGTCGTGCCTCGTGCTCCTGCCTCCCGTGGCCGACTGCGATGCGGCGGAGGCCTCACCGCCCCCTACTACTCCCACCGCTGGCCAGGTCATCCCTCTACTCACCCTCACCCCCTATTATTCTGCGGCGATGGCAGCCTCACACCACAGTGAACCAGTGAACCCTCGTACTCCTCTACGCGTGGGCATCCACTGCCGCATCTTCCCGGGCTCCGCGTCGTCCCCTTCTTAGGCCTCGCTGTCGTCCACTGCCCTGGTGCTCTCGGCGCGGAGTGGTCAATGTGGTCAAGGAACGGCTTCCATCGGACGTGGACTGTACGTGGAGAGGCTGACAGCTGGGTCCACGGCCGCAGCAAGGAAGTGCCTCCTTATTACGCGCAAAATAATTATTCCTCCACCTGACAGCGGGGACCCACCGGATGGGCCACCGTATTTCATGAAAAAACATTTCCCCCCTGACTGCTGCGACCCACCAGCTACACCTTCGCACACAAGGAAGTGCGTCCGGGCAAAAAAACGATTTGCCCCCTGACTGCTGGGACCCACCAGCTACATCTTCGCACGCAAGGAAGTGCCTGACAGTCGAGACCCACCTGGTAGAAGCATACATAGCATTGTCATTCTGGTCGCGAACGTGTACGTGCATATATACCGGTGGATGTAGAGGTGTGCACGTGTCGTAGTAGAGGCGCGCACGTAGCATGTACACATACGTACAGCGGCCAGGGTGCAAGAAAGAAAATATGGTCACGTATGTATACATACGGGCGGGGTCTCGAACACCTACTCACGCATACGTACAGCGAGGGCTCGTTGACATGGCTGGGTCGGAACGGAGAAACAGCGTCCTCGTCGTGTTCATGGGGAGGCAATGGAATTCGTCGTGTTCATGGGGAGGCAACGGAATGCGTCGTGTTCATCGGGAGGCAACAAAACGCATGGGAGCCAACCGGCTGGGTCGGAACGGAATGCGTGGTCGTGTTCATCGGGAGGGCTTGGACGGAACAGGCGATGGAAACGAGGCCTGGCGTACCGCAGAACGGAGGAAACAGACCTCCTACATTTGGAACGGGGTCCTATTGATTGGGAGGGGTGTGGCGTACCGCAAAATGGAGGAAACAGACCTCCTACGGTCAAAATGAGGGTCATGTTGATCGGGAGGGGTATGGCGTACCGCAAAACGGACGAAACGGACCTCCTACGGTTGAAACGGGGGTCCTGTTGATCGGGAGGGGTGCGGCGTATCGCAAAACAGACGAAACGGACTTGTGTTGGGGCGCTACGGTCGAAACGGGGGTCCTGTTCATCGGGAGGGGTGTGGTGTATCGCAAAACAAGACTCCACGGGATACTGTTCATCTCCACCGTCGACCTCCTCCAGCCTCCACGGGCTACCGTCGACATCCTCCAGCCTCCACGGGCTCCTGTTCATCCAGCCTCCACCGTGCGCTACTCCACCGGCTACTGTTCAACCACCCCACCACCGTCTACTGTTCATCCAGCCCTCCACACCACGGGGTCCTGTTCATCCAGAGGCAATGCCACCACTCACTGTTCATCC
>NC_041383.1:354815196-354844369 GCF_002162155.2 Triticum dicoccoides
CTATTCATCCAATCGTCCGGCTTCAGTTAGCAGCAGTAGCGAAGGAATCACTCGATCGGGTTCAGTTAACAGCCATCGATCGATCGCTCGAGTTCAGTAACGCGTAGCCTGCAGTGCAATCGCTCGGGTTCAGTTAGAGCCCAATGCCTCGCTCGGGTTCAGTTAGAGCCAACGCCTTGCACACACGCGCATACGTGTACGAGAGAAATGCGCATCGCTCGGACCCCGACCTCCCACCTTAACCGGGAACTCCCCGAAATTTTCCTTGCCCTCGCTTCTGCCACAGTTTTATCCGTCATGGACGGCCCAAAGAATGTCATGCAGCTGCGTCTCCGGCCCGCCCAGGACGAAAAGCCCATTCTCTGTCATGATTTTTTGTCATAGAAGTAGGAGCCCACCACATCTATGATGATACCGGGTTCTGTCATGATTTTTTGTCATAGAAGTAGGAGCCCACCATATGTATGACAAAAAAAATTCGTTCGGCCCAAAATGTCACGGATGTGTCTTTTTTGTAGTGTATATACATCTTCAAAAATGTACATCATGAGAGCCGGTGGCTCAAGTGTACTAAGGCCGCAGATGAGAGATATTCCACGGTCGGCGGGTCTCCTCCTCCGACTTACGTGATTCTTTGTGCTCTTGAACATTGATAAGGTAGTATGACCCGTTGTTCAAGTTATTGCTAACCACAAAAGGCCCTTCCCAAGGTGGGGATAACTTGTGTGCATCAGTTTGATCCTGGATGAGCCGGAGCACAAAATCACCTTCCTGAAAGGTTCTGAACTTAACTCGGTGGCTGTAATAGCGGCGCAGATCCTATTGGTAAATCACTGAGCGGGCTGCTGCCAAGTCACTCTTTTCATCTAGCACGTCCAGTGCATCCCGACGAACTTAATCATTATCAGCTTCAATGTAAGCCGCCACACGGGGCGAGTCATGCCGGATGTCACTAGGCAAAACCGCCTCTGCTCCATAGACCATGAAAGAAGGCGTGTAAACCGTAGACCTGTTGGGGGTAGTATTGATGCTCCATATCACAGAGGGTAACTCCTCAACCCAATAGCCCGGCGTCCGTTGCAAAGGAACTAAAAGCCGGGGCTTAATGTCTTTCAAGATTTCCTGATTGGCTCTTTCAGCTTGACCATTGGATTGGTGGTGATCTACTGATGAAACATCAAGCTGAATATGCTCACATTGACAAAACTCTTCCATGGAGCCTTTATAAAGACTAGTACCATTGTCAGTTATAATGTTGTGTGGAAAGCCAAAGCAAAATATCACCTTCTTCATGAATTGAACCGTCGTGGCTGTGTCACACTTACTAACTGGCTCTACCTCAACCCATTTTGTGAACTTGTCAACCGCCACCAAGAGGTGGGTCTTTTTTATCTTTGGACCTTTTGAAAGGCCCAACCATGTCAAGCCCCCAGACTGCAAACGGCCAAGTAATTGGAATCATCCTTAACTCTTGAGCCGTCACGTGAGCATGTCTCGAGAACTTTTGATAGCCGTCACATTTACTAACCAGATCCTCCGCATTAGCATGAGCCGTCAGCCAATAAAATCCATGACGGAAAGCATTAGCCACAAGGGATTTTGACCCGGCATGATGGCCACAATATCCTTCATGAATCTCACGAAGAATTTCTTGACCTTTCTCAGGAGAAACACAACGCTGAAACGCTCCAGTGACACTGCGATGGTGCAACTCGCCATTGGCAATTGTCGTTGACTTAGACCACGGGTTATCTGCCTGGCCAAGGTTTCATCCTCAGGCAACTCACCCCGGGTCATGTAAGCCAAGTATGGTACTGTCCAATCTGGGATGACGTGAAGAGCCGCCACCAATTGTGCTTCTGGGTCAGGAACAACCAAGTCTTCCTCTGTCGATAACTTGATAGAAGGGTTATGCAGAATATCTAAGAAAGTATTAGGCGGCACCGACTTACGCTGAGACCCCAGCCGGCTTAAAGCATCAGCCGCCTCATTCTTTCTGCGATTAATGTGCTCCACTTGGTAACCCTTGAAATGTCCAGCAATGGCATCAACTTCACGGCGATAAGCCGCCATGAGAGGATCCTTGGAATCCCACTTGCCCGAGACATGCTGAGCCACCAAATCTGAGTCGCCAAACCACCTTGCCCGGCTTAAACTCATCTCCTTAGCCATCCGAAGACCATGGAGTAAGGCCTCGTACTCAGCTGCATTGTTAGTACAGGGAAACATCAACCGTAGCACATAACAAAATTTGTCGCCTCGAGGGGAAGCTAAAACAACTCCAGCCCCCGAGCCCTCCAATTGCCTAGACCCATCAAAGTGAATAGTCCAATACGTGTTGTGATGCGGAGCATCCCACGTTCATCCCCATGTACACTCCGACTACTCTCCAAGCCCCAAGGATACATAAGATGAGACCTCGACTATGCGCTATTGGACACAAGGTGAACCCGTTCCTAAATGCTTCCCCTTTCCATTCATGTGAGACATGGTTGCTACTTCAAGCGTGGACCTTGTGCATACTCAGCTACACCCGAGGAGACCTTGGAGAACCCAAGGACCAAGGCCAAGCGTGCACGGAAGCAAACGAAGGAGAAGGAAGAAGTGCCAGCAGCTACAGCGACTGGACATCCGGCAGGAGCCCGGACATCCGGCGCCACCAACCAGAAGAAGACCAGAGAGAGACAGAAGCCAGGCGACTCTACAGCGGCCAAAGATCCGGCCGACCCCCAGACATCCGGCGCCTGCCCGAAAATCTGGCGCACGCCATCCAGAGAGCAGAAGAATCGACCACTCCACCCCGGACATCCGGGCGATGCCCAGACATTCGGCTCTTTGTGAGCCGCCGGACATCCGACCCCCAGCCTGGACATCTGGCACCTGCCTGTGCGCAGAGAACGGGCCAAGGGCCCATGTATCCCCCTCTCACTTACCCCTTTGTGGGCTAGCACTATATATACTTTCCCACCTCCTCCTAGTTAGGGTTAGCAAAGGATTAGCTCATTTGAGATAGAGCTTTCCTCATCCATACGGATGTCCTCCTCGTGAGAGACCGCGGCCTCTTCGGAGAAGACCCACCATGGATTCAAGACCCCTTTATGGGAAGATCCCTCGTGGATTCAAGACCTCCTCTCGAAGTTGAGCTACCGCCACTTGTATCGTCCTTTTTTGGATTTGGACTGTGTATCTCTTTGTGTTTCTTGGATCTAGCACTTGTGTGATCATATTCTCGTTGGTTGAGTGTTTTCCTCTTGTGTTTCCCCGTGATTTCCCTCATTCCCCTTCTCGCGTTCTTCGTGTTCCTCATAGGGATTCTCCCCAAACGTGAAAGATCGGCCCCTAGGGTTCCACCCTACATCATCTTGGTATCAGAGCCACGTTGATCACGTTTTTGGAGCCCCTACCCCTCTTTTTCTAGCTTGATTTTGTTGATTTTGTCCTAAATCCGAAAATCCCCACCAAAAATAGTCCCCAATTTTTTTTGTGATTTGTTGGTTTGATGATGTTTTGTTGATTTTGATCCATGAATTTTCTTGGTTTCAAGTGGATCTAGCATCTCCCCAAGTTTCCCCACTTTCCATCCACGAAATCTCTCCAATTTTGCCCCCAAAATCATCAATTTCCGCCCCAAAATCGAGTTCCTCGAGTTCATCCTCAGATTTGGAGCCCGGACATCCGGCCCGACCCCCGAACATCCGGCCATCCCGGACATCCGCCCATTAGCCCGGACATCCGGCTCCTAGAGCGCATTTTCACGCAAGTTTCTGGACATCAGGTCCCGGACATCCGGCCAAAACCCCGGATGTCCGCCCGCTGTCATTTCAGCCTTCGGTGTTTCACCGTTTTGCCCATAACTTTCACATCCGGAGTCTGATTTTCGCGTTCTTTAGCTCGTTGAGTAGCTATTGACACCCCCCATCCATATAGATAGGTTGCAACACCATTTGAGTCCATCAAATTTTCCAAAATTTGGCAAGTTTGCCCAGGCCCTCCACCATATCATCCGCATAGCCACCTCTGACTTCCGCAACCTAACGCATCTTGATCAACTCAAACAAGCTCAACCTAGCCCTTAGCATTAGTGGTTGCTTGAGTATTGATTTGAGTCCCCTAAGGTGTTTCGGCTACTTAGGGACAATTGCTTCTTCATCAACCACCACCACCACTTCCGCATAGACGTGCCCACCATACATTTCCACCCCAACTTAACCCAATTTTGTTTGAGTTGTGGATTGTGTCTCCTAAGGTGTTTCGGATACTTAGGGACGACAAATTCAACTCCAACACGTGTATAGCCCATCATTCCACGTCCGCATTGCCAAGTGCAAACCACCACCACTTTCTGCTACCAACATTTTGACATTTAACGTTTGAAATTTTGAGTTCACGGTTTTTCTGTTTCCTAAGGTGTTTCGGCTACTTAGGGACGAGTCTCCATCATCTTGGTTTCTACATCAAGAACACCGCTACTCATCATCGTCGGATGGTAACCTCCATATCATCTTGGTATCATGGTATCCCTCGATTGTATATTCCCCTTGCCATTGCATTGTTAACCCCTAGCCCATTTTGTGTTACTTGCCTATCGAGACTAGCCATTTGAGTATTGCCGGCAACGTTACTTGTGCACATTAGTGATCATACTTCCCATAACATACATATCATATCATCGTGGTGCATATATTGGTATCATATCTTGTGTCACAAGTTTGTTCCCGCATATACACAATTGCCATCTTGGTTTGTGCATTGTGAAAAAGTGGCCATACAAAAAAAAGAATAAGCTTTTAAGCAAAGAAAAGGAGAGGGCAAGGAAGCTTGTAAGCAAGTGACATAGCATCATACCACATTGCATATAAGATTGTCATATCCGATCATCTTGGATCATTTTGAGAGAAACACCGGGAACCATACATACATAGCATACTTCGGATAAAAGTTGCTACATTTTGCATCTTATAGGTTGTGCACAAGTGTCGTATCTGCCTATTGAGCAATCGTGCTAGCGTCTCTCTTGAGTTGTGCAACACGAGCGTTTTCCGTGGATTCCACATTTTGTGCTCATTCCTTGGTTGCACGACCCCATTTATCTATCCGTGTGTGTGTGTTTCCGTGTGCCACATATTGCTATTGGTATACTTGTTTCGCTTGCAAATTTGTGAATCTCTTTCAACATTATTGACTCTTGCTAACATTTTGCATCAAATTTTTGTGCCACTATCCTCACCGAGCTCCACCATAAGCCTTACTTGTGTAGGTGTGAGAACCGACAAGAATTGGTACCAATTGTGCTATTTCCTTGTTACACATTTGAGTGATCATTGATCCATCTTCAACATTGGTCAAGGTACATTTGGTATAGTACTTCTCTTTCTCCCACTCATATTTGCTTGAGTCTTGTGATGGATAGGCAAGGCATTTCCTCTTCAGTCTACGACAACAACGACGGTGTGAACAACTACATCTCCAAAGCGTCTATCTTCGATCTACAACGACAAATACAAGGCGCACAATCAAGATTGCGTGAGCGCATTGAGAACATCTGCATCGACATTCGTCACTCCGAAGCAAGGAAAAGGGACTACATCGACAAGAAGCTTTCCGCACAAAAAGAGGAGCAAGATGCAAGGATGGAGGAGATTAGAGCCTTGATCAAGTCTTCTTCCCCTTCATCATCTTCAAGGCGGCGACATTCAAGCCACAAGTCTTCGGAGCGTGAAAACGATGCAAGCGCAATTCGTCGACGTCCACATCTACATGGCGACCACCATCACGTTCGTGATCCACATCGTCATGAACGGCAAGTCACCTCCAAGAAAAATGTGCACGACGATGATGAACGACGTCTACTACGAGCTCAAGCACGACAACGACATCATCATCATGAAGATGCTCCACAAGCGCAAATGCACAAGTCCCAACAAGCCCTACTTCACGCCAAGTCGAAGCTTCGTGAGCACAAAAGAAGACCGCGAGACGACCACCACCAAGACGGTGCTACGGCTACAACAACCACTTTGGCATCTTCGCCAAGTGCTATCAAGGCATCTTCGCCTTTGGAGGTATGGCATCTTCGCCTACTTCCCACGTGTACGCCTACATCGACTTCATCAAGTCCAAGGCGACTACCTACGAGCAAGGGCGACACTTCCATCTTTGGAAGCCCCTCAAGGAAGATGGCCGAGCATGGGAAACTCCCTTCGGTCATGGAGACGAGCTACGAGGTGCCACATCATATGGGCCTCCAACACCAAGATGGTGACAAGACGGTCGAGCAAGGGCCATCCCCTTCGACCACGGTGACGAGCGCGAACCTCTTCTACAACATGAAGACGACGCCCATATTGGACTCATACTCCGAGTCAAGCTACGCGACCGCGCATGGAGACATTTGCACCTACATCTCTCTGACACCTACATATGTCGAGATGCCCCAAGTGCCATGTGAGGAGATCCACTACCCCATGAGTGACATGAGTGACTCCACCATACATGACATTGAGAGCATTTCCTATGGGAGGATGAGTGTGACCACCACTAGCCCCACACATGAGAGCATGCCACACATCCTATGTGAGGTTGAGCGCCATTTGAGTGACTCCACCAACAATATGAGTGAGAGCATCTTTGGGGGAGTGAGTGAGACACAACACTTAGAGAGTGAGGTAGTTGAGAGGGCACGTGAGGCCACTATGATTTCTAACGACTTAACCTCTACTCCTCGTGTGTTTTCTTCTTTGGTGCTAGGTCTCCTACATGACGACATGCCTACCCTCGACGAGTCCATCCCTCCAATGGACAAACCGATGGCCATGGTGGACGATGATGCACCCCCCACATGGTTCCATCAAGATGAAGATGACAACGAATGGATCTTCAACACCTCACCTACAACACATGAGCGATGCTCCAAAGGTAACATGGGTGATGGTGCTTCTCTTGTCCCCACTAGTGTACTCTCTTGACATCGATTGCTCCCATGATGTTGACCCACCTATTCCCATGCTTCATGCTAGTGAAACTTCTTCATGCCTTGACTTACATATTTATGATGAATATGATGATGAGCATGTTGAGTTGCCTAGTTGTGATGCTATGCTCCATAGGATATCATGTGAAAATTCTATTGGTCACTTCATGTTTGACAATCCATTGAACTTGTCCTATGTTATGAGTGAGATCTCCAATATTGCATCATTTCAATCTCAACATAGTAACTATGCATGCCCCATTAAAATCAATCCCGTTTGCACTTATGGCATAGATGGCGAGATGATGGTCATTGGCTTTTGTTTTTCATGTGATGATATTGCCATGCTTCCCTTACATGATTTGCGCAATTCATCTACTATTCCATGCCATGATCACATTGTTTCGAATATGCATTGTTTTGGATGTTGTCAATATTCTCCACGTGATGTCTCTACTCTTGCTCATGAGGAGACCCCCATAGTTTCCTCATACATATTAGGAGATCTTGATGCATTTCATACTTTGCATGATTCCCATGATAGTGTACATCATATGCATTCCATGAATAACAATGCTCTAGATATTTCTCGTGCTGCATTACACAATTTGAGTCTCCATTATGCTATACATAATAACAAACCTCTCATGATGGATGACATGTTTCTATATCACGCATCTCATTTATTTGAGCATTGGCTATTTTGTGCTAACCGACACATGCATGTGCGCATCATGATGGATGATGTGTACATATACCATGCACACACAATTTTCTCTTTGTCTTTGTTTTGTGTAGGTACTCGTGTATACTCGTCAACCTCTCAATCCCAAGAGTTGACGAAACGAGCTCTTGAGAGCAACGATGCTTTGGGATCACGTGAAGTGTCCTTACCACCATTCTCTCCATGCAACGACTACGCGCATCTATTCTACTTGGCTCTCACACAGCTATGGGCTATTTACCACTTGTCACCTTATGCCCATACTATTGTGTTCACTTTGCATGTTATGCTTGCTTCTATGCCTTTACCATGCAATTGTGACCCTTGCTTGCATATACCCATGCTTCACCATTATGATACTCATACGTGTATTTGCATGCTTGGTGGAGATCCTTGTTACTATTGCCATGTTTATCATGTGCCCCATGCTATTGATGCTTGTTGTGTTGGGAGAGTCATGATGACCCATTGCAATTTACATATGGCTTCTCACCAATACATTGATGATATTTTTCTCATATCTTGCTTTCATGCTTGTGATATGTCATGTGAATTATTCTTGCACACTATTTGCACCAATGACATGCTTGGCATGATTCCTCCTAGTATGTTGCATCTTCGCACTACTAGCTTGCTTGACTTGATCACTATGATTGCTTGCTTGGTTGCATCAACCATGTTCCACTATTACTTGCTTTCTTGGGTTGATGACATATATGCTCATGCCTCTCACTTGATTTGTCATGATCACTGTCTCTTGTCTCCATTAGTTGCATCTCTTATATCACCTTGTATTGAGTGCCAACTTGCTATGCTTATTGATCTTGGAGACTTGGACACTATACTTGTGATGCATGCTTGTTTGATTGAGCCTCTTGTATTTGGTTGTTATCGCATCATATGCTTACATACCATGCCAAATTCCCTTGTCCTTTCTTATGATGAGCGTGAGCATACACTTGTTGGGTATCTTACCACACGAATGATAGGTTTTGCATTTCCGCTAACCTCATTTGTTTTTCCGAGTGTTTGTCATGTCCTTTCATTTTGAAGGATTCACAAGGCATTACCGTCATGAGACATATTGGTTATGTGAAGGCATACATGATGTGCAACTCCAACATCTTTGGGAACATTCATAAGGTTAACTCCTTCCCTTTGAGCCATCCTCAAGTTTGCATATTGGATGGGTCACTCTTTCATTGTTGTTTCCTTCTTGTTGTCTACATGATACATCTCGCGAATGGAGGAGCGACATTGGAGATTGGCTCTATGGACCTTCAGATTGAGGAGCGCTGGCACTTATTGGATGCACCTTCGGCATTCCACTCTTGCCACGACATCGAGCATTGGTACACCAACACCTCCATATTTGTTGATTGTGCTCATACATGTCATGCTCGATGGACATATCATACTCACCGCAAGTTTGCACCCTATGCATGGATTGACTCACATTATGCTTGCCTTGTTGCATCTATTTCCATGACATCCATGATATATGAGCTTGTGCACTTCCTAATCAAATTTGTTGTGATCTTCCTTGATGGCATATTCATACATCATGATCATATTGTCCACCATCAATTGCATGACAACATAATCACATTGAGCACCAATTACCATGTCCATGCTCTTGATAAACCATCCCATTATGACATCATTTTGCACAATGGTCGCATTAATAACATTCACCACACCTTTGTGCATACGACAAATGAATTGCTCACATGAATGCTTTACATAACATTCTACATCTTTTGGATAAGCATCTTGTGCCTTGCCACGCACTATCTTGCCGCACGGACTCATTCTTACATGATGGACACTTTGTGTGCGCTAACCATTGTATTTCCAAGTGTACTTTGTGTTTGCTCATTTTGCATGTACCACATACCGGAGACACCTTGGAGTACTTGGATTGCGCAATGCCTTCATCTACGTCCAACTACAAGTCCGTCCATGACAACCGTTTCCATGGTGATGAAGATCACCATCTGAGGTCGGATCTTTCCTAAGGGGGGGGGATGATGCGGAGCATCCCATGTTCATCCCCATGTACACTCCGACTACTCTCCAAGCCCCAAGGATACATAAGATGAGACCTCGACTACGCGCCATTGGGCACAAGGTGAACCCATTCCTAAATGCTTCCCCTTTTCATTCATGTGAGACATGGTTGCTACTTCAAGCGCGGACCTTGTGCATACTCAGGTACACCCGAGGAGACCTTGGAGAACCCAAGGACCAAGGCCAAGCGTGCGCGGAAGCAAAGGAAGGAGAAGGAAGAAGTGCCAGCAGCTACAACGACCGGACATCCGGCAGGAGCCCGAACATCCGGTGCCACCAACCAGAAGAAGACCAGAGAGAGACAGAAGCCAGGCGACTCTACAGCGGTCGGACATCCGGCCGACCCCCAGACATCCGGCGCCTGCCCAGAAATCCGGCGCACGCCATCCAGAGAGCAGATGAATCAGCCACTCCATCCCGGACATCCGGCCGATGCCCGGACATCTGGCTCTTCGTGAGCCGCCGGACATCCGGCCCCCAGCCCAGACATCTGGCACCTGCCTGTGCGCAGAGAACGGGCCAAGGGCCCATGTATCCCCCTCTCACTTACCCCTTTGTGGGCTAGTACTATATATACTTCCCCACCTCCTACTAGTTAGGGTTAGCAAAGGATTAGCTCATTTGAGATAGAGCTTTACTCATCCATATGGCTCTCCTCCTCGTGAGAGACCGCGGCCTCTTCGGAGAAGATCCACCATGGATTCAAGACCCCTTTATGGGAAGATCCCTCATGGATTCAAGACCTCCTCTCGAAGTTGAGCTACAACCACTTGTATCGTCATTTGTTGGATTTGGACCGTGTATCTCTTTGTGTTTCTTGGATCTAGCACATGTGTGATCATATTCTCGTTGGTTGAGTGTTTTCCTCTTATATTTCCCCGTGATTTCCCTCATTCCCCTTCTCGCGTTCTTCGCGTTCCTCGTAGGGATTCTCTCCAAACGTGAAAGATCGGCCCCTAGGGTTCCGCCCTACATCATGCTGTCTGGCTTCTCTTCAGGCATCTGCAGTTCTGTCCAATCGTTGATGAAGTCCACCAGTGCTTGAGACTTGAGAGCAGTGCATGGCACATACTTTAAACCATGAGGCCAAAGTTCAATGGCTCACTCGGCGACTCATCTTGTGGCCTCTCTATTTTGGATGATATCTCCTAAAGGAGCAGAACTGACCACAGTGATGGGATGACCCAGAAAATATTGCTTAAGCTTCTGGCTTGCCATAAACATCCCATAAATGAGCTTCTGCCAATGTGATACCTTTTCTTGGATTCAATAAGTACCTCACTGATGTAATAAATCGGCCGTTGAACCGGATGCTCCTTGCCATCCTCCTTGCTTTCCACCACAATGGCTATACCGACGGCACGTGTGTTAGCAGCCACATATAACAATAATGGCTCCTTATCAATGGGAGAAGCAAGGACTGGCGGCTCAGCTAGCTGTCTTTTCAAGTCTTCAAAGGCAGTGTTAGCATCATCGCTCCAGACAAAGTCGTCTATCTTCTTCATCATCTGATATAGCGGTATGGCCTTCTCACCTAACCGGCTTATGGACCGGCTTAAAGCAGCAATACGACCCACCAAACGCTGAACATCATTGATACATGCCGGTTTAGCCAAAGAAGTGATTGCCTTGATCTCCTCTGGGTTAGCCTCAATGCCCCTGTTAGAAACCAGAAAACCCAAAAGCTTGCCTGTAGGTACACCAAAAACACACTTGGCCGGGTTAAGCATTATCTTGTAGACCCGGAGATTATCAAAGGTCTCCTTCAGATCATCTATCAAGGTCTCCTTCTCTCTGGATTTAACCACAATGTCGTCCACATAAGCATGAACATTGCGCCCAATCTAACTATGAAGATAGTTCTGCACACATTGCTGATAAGTCGCCTGGTACTCTTAAGCCCAAAAGGCATAGACACATAGCAGAAGGCTCCAAATGGAGTAATAAAAGTCGTCTTCTCCTGGTCCTTAACTGCCATCTTGATCTGATAATAACCAGAATAAGCATCCAAAAAACTCAAACACTCACAACGCCGTAGCATCAGTGATTTGATCAATACGAGGGAGAGCGAAGGGATCAACTGGACATGCTTTGTTTAAATCCGTGTAATCCACACACATACGCCAAGTGTTCTTCTTCTTAAGCACCAGCACCGGGTTAGCCAACCACTATGGATGAAAAACTTCAATAATGAACCCGGCCACCAAGAGTCGGGCCACTTCCTCACCAATGGCATTACGCCTCTCTTCATTGAACCGCCGAAGAAACTGCTTCACCGGCTTAAATTTTGGATCAATATTTAGCGTGTGCTCAGCAAGTTCTCTCGGTACACCCGGCATGTCAGAAGGCTTCCATGCAAAGATGTCCCAGTTCTCACGGATGAACTCGATGAGTGCGCTTTCCTATTTGGGATCCAGATTGGCATTGATACTGAACTGCTTAGACGAGTCGCTTGGAACAAAATCAACAAGCTTAGTGTCATCGGCCGACTTAAACTTCATTACCGGCTCATGCTCTGTTGTTGGCTTCTTCAAAGACGTCATGTCCGCCGGGTCAACATTGTCCTTGTAGAACTTCAATTCTTCTGTCGCACAAACAGATTCAGCGTAAGCAGCATCACCTTCTTCACATTCCAAGGCTATCTTCCGACTCCCATGCACCGTGATGGTGCCCTTATGACCCGGCATCTTGAGCTGTAAATAAACATAACACAGTCGTGCCATGAACTTGGCATAAGCCGGCCGTCCAAACAGGGCGTGATACGGGCTCCTGATTTTGACCACCTCAAAGGTTAACCTCTCGGCCCTAGAATCATGCTCATCTCCAAAGGCTACCTCTAGCTCAATCTTACCCACTGGGTACGCCGACTTACCAGGGAGCACTCCATGAAAAACAGTGTTGGAAGTCTTGAGATTTTTATCAGTCAAACCCATGCGACGAAAAGTCTCATAATAGAGGATGTTGATCCTACTGCCTCCATCCATGAGCACCTTAGTGAATTTATATCCACCAACCTGAGGTGCCACCACCAAGGCCAAGTGACCCGGATTGTCAACCCGGGGAGGGTGATCTTCCCTGCTCCACAGAATAGGCTGATCAGACCATCTTAAATAACGAGGAACTGCGGGCTCAACAGCGTTCACAACCCTCTTATGAAGCTTCTGGTCCCGTTTGCATAAACTAGTGGTAAACACATGATATTGTCCACTATTCAGCTGCTTTGGATTGCTCTGGTATCCACCCTGCTGCTGTTGCTGACTTCCCTGGCAAGATTGCTGATTATAACCACCTTGATTACCCTGAGAGTTTTGAAAATTGGAATTTGAACCGCCACCTGGGCCATGAAAACCGCCGCCACCTGAGCCACCGCTCAGCCCATGATTACCGTCGAACATGTTGGAATTCTTGAAAGCCTTCATGATCGTGGTGCGTGGACAGGGGTGCGTGGCTGGCTTGCTATCCATGTGCCAGAGCCATGAGTTGGTTGCGGGATCTTATGGGTTTCACCTCTAGCCTACCCCAACTTGTTTGGGACTAAAGGCTTTGTTGTTGTTGCTTCATGATCGTGCAGTCCTTCCATAGGCGAGTGGCCAGCTTCTGTGGGGTGTCGTGTCTCGGACAGGCTCATTCAGCAACTGCTCAAGCGTGGGGCTTGACCCGCTGGACCGAGGAGGTGGCCTCCCCTTACGTCGTTGATTGTTGCCCTGTGCATTGGTGTTAGCCACAAACTCCAAGCTACCATCGGCCTTACGTTTATTATTACCTCCTTGATTTGTCACGTTATGATGAGGACCCTTGGCGCTGCCTTTCTTCTTTCCCTTCCCTGTCTTTTCATCATCAGACTCGGGATCCTTGGTACTATCAAAATCAATGTATTTGACTAAAGCCGCCATCAGCTGGCCCATGTCATTACAATCGCGCTTGAGCCATCCCAGCTTCATCTCCAGAGGCGCAAAACAACAATTATTCTCCAACATTAAGACTGCAGAGCCGACATCCATCTTATCAGGCGAATGTATTATGGCCTTGACCCGGCGCACCCAATGGGTTGTGGACTCACCCCCCTCTTGCTTGCAAATAGTCAAATCCACAATTGACATGGGCTGCTTGCAAGTATCTTTGATGTTCTGAATGAACCGGGCTTTTAACTCTGCCCATGAACCGATGGAATTAGGCGGCAGCCCCTTCAACCAAGTGCGGGCAGTCCCATCCAACATCATGGTGAAGTACTTGGCCATCACAGCATCACTGACTTCCAGTAGTTCCATAGCCATCTCATAGCTTTCTATCCACACCCCAGGCTGTAAGTCGGCCGTGTAATTAGGCACCTTTCGAGGCCCCTTGAAATCCTTGGGCAAATGCTCGTTATGCAGAGCGGGCACTAGACACGGGACACCTCCGGTCCTAGTGGTCACGCCTGCCTCAATAGAAATCGTCGGATAAACCGGAAAAGGCTGGTAAGTTGCCTGCTGAGCCACCTGCTGAGCTGCCTGCTGAGCCGCTCGCTCAGCCTCTTCACGTATTCTGTCCTGATCAACGAAGTTAAGAGCTCCATCACGCGTCGGGTCATGCCCGCACGACTGTTCACATCGTCGGGCGTTGCTTGAAACGGCCGCTGAGTCCATGTGCCTGCTGTAACTCGGGCTCCGGCTTGGACGAGGGGTTGAATGAATCATGTCTCGGCTATATGAATACGCCTCCTGCTGCGCTAAATCCGTCTGAAGAAGCTCTCTGATCCTATGAGTTTCAATCGCCGTCGGAGAGTCGCCCTCCACCGGGAGAGTCGCCAATTGTGCTGCCGCAGCAATCATGTTCTCCAAAGGGTTAGAATAATGACCCGGTGGTGTTGGTACATACTGAGGCGGAGCAGTATTCATCCGGGGAGGCTCCATCATACGCGGCAGAACCGGCGTCCCAGATCTGGGTGTTACAACCCGGTTTACCTCCGGCGGGTTACTGGGCCCTGCCCCAAGTGTTCGGAAGAGGTTTCGAGGATCATAAACCGGAGGCAAACGGGATTGACTCTTCTGGTACCTTCTCCTCATGACCTCATTTGATGCGTTCTGATCCATCGTGAGTTGGAAAGCCTGTGACTGAATCTACTAAGCGTGAGCGTCCAGAGCCGCCCGCTCTGTGGTCATCCTGACATCTTCCGCCGTCGGGTCTTCTTTGGCCTGCACTATATCTTGTTTTAACTGTGCCACCTCTGCATCATGTTGAGCTTGATCCACCGGGTTGACTGCGGCGGATAATAGAGCTGTCATCTTGTCCATGAGATCCAGCAGCACCTGAGCCGGCGGGCGCACAGGGCCTCCTGCCCCGGCTGCTGCTGACCCGAAAGTTATCGATGCCGGAGTCGTAGAATTTTGAATGGGCTGCGTGCCAGCCATGAAGATCCCAACTCTTGTCGGCGGTTCAAGGAGGTCCGGAATACTACTGCCATCGGAACCTCCCCCAAGCCCGCTGTCTTGCAATTGATACAACAAACCGTCTCACCTGTGGACGACTCGCCATCAGAGTAGATGGCCGTCTCACCAGCCGACACGGATCCTTCAGAAAGTTCCCCTCCGTGGAGGCATCCCACGAAGGCACGCTTCATAGCAGGCGGAGTCCGGGCGGGTCTCGCATGCTGGGCCGTCTCGACGATGTCGGGGCAGATGTCCGGCTCAGGGCCCGGCTCGCCGATCTTGCCGATGAAGACGTGGATTCCGCCGATGGGGACCCGGTATGCATACTCAATTGAGCCGGCGTCGGGGCCCCAACCTGCATCGTCGATGTAGAGCTTGCGGCGAGGACTCTTGGTCATCCTGCCCACAACGTATCCCTTGATCCCTTCGAAGCTGCCCTTCAAGAACTCAAATCCATCGTGCGCTGGCCCCATGGTGGGCGCCAACTGTCGTGGCATTGTCACGTCAGATGTCCTAGTGAAAGGATTTAGTCGTGGAGCCCTCGCAACTAGGAAGCTTAAAGGGGTTAATCGGGATAAAGGACATGGGGTTTATACTGGTTCGGCACCTTACGGTGAAGGTAAAAGCCTACAATCCAGTTTTGAGTGGGATTGTTTATGTCTCGATTACCAGGGAGCGGAATCACTTGACCTGGCTCTCGATCTGATGTTACTTGCCCTGAACCGCTGCCGGGTCATCCCTTTATATATAGAGGCCGATGCCCAGCGGCTCACAGAGTCCCGACCGGCTCATAAACAGTGTCCGGCTCGGTCTCTAACTATTCTTGCCTTATAATACAAGTCATGTACATATGGCGGTTTATCTCTACGGGCCTTAAGTCGCCTTTGGGCTTTGGGCCCTTAACTGAACCGCCATCCTCAAGCTTGGTCTTGGGCTTCAAGAGCACTCATAGGTATAACCCGGCCCCTCCTGGGCGGGTCATACCTAATAGTTATATCCGCAACAACTTTGGTGCCCTCACGGTGGAAAAAGAATTCATGAAGGCCAAGGCTACTTCACCATGATCTCACTTCGCGATGACCAAGCTCCACGGCAACGAGCATGAGGGTAGTACCACCAAGATTTCCAAGCCCGACGAGCTCCAAGATGATGATCCCAAGTTCAACTTCACCGCCATTTCTCTTTGTGGCATTGACGATGTCGAATCTACCACGACTCTTTTCAAAGATGGCGCGACGATGACTACGACTATGGAGACTCTGAAGGATCGACTTTTGGAGGCGAGCGACATGGTGACAAGCAAGGATGATGCTTCCATCTTTGGTGGCAAGAGTGATTATGTCCCATCTTCGGCCTTCATCCACGGCGATGATGATGAGATGATCGAGCATGGGATTTTCCCTTCGGTCATGGAGGAGAGCGATGATGTGCAATCTTCGGCCTTCATCCATGGCAACGGCGATTAGATGGCTGAGCATGGGATTTTCCCTTCGACCGCAGTGATGTATGATGACTTGAGTGACATGAACACCCATATTGAGAGTGAGAGCAAGTTCACCACTAGCCCCATATATGATGGGTTGCCACAATTCCCATGTGAGGAGAGCCACAACCCCGACCACTTGAGTGAGATGAGTGACTCCACCATATGTGACTTTGAGTGCACCTATTTTGAGGGAGTGAGTGAGCCACCACATAGAGAGAGTGTCATAGTTGATAGGGCATGTGAGGCCATTTCGATTTCTAACAACTTAACCTTTACCTCTATTGTGCCTTCTCATTTGGTGCTAGACCCCATATACGATGACGCGCCGATTCTCGACGACTTTGTCCTTCCTTTGGACAAGAGGATGGCCATGGTGGAATATGATGCACCCCCCACATGGTTCCATCATGATGAAGATGACCACCATTTGGTCTTTACCACCTCACCTACACCACTTGAGTGGAATGAGAACGGTAACGTAGGTGAAGGTGATGCTCTAGTCCCACTAGTGGACAATCTTGACATTGATTGCTTGCATGATGTTGATACACCTATTACCATGCTTCATGCTAGTGCGACTTCCCCATGCGACTATTTACCCATTTATGATGAGTTTGATGATTTTCATGTGGAGTCTATTAGTTGTGATGCCATGTTACATAGGATTTCTTGTGATAATTCTCTCGGTCATATCACGTTTGATAATCCGCTTGACTTGTCATATGCTATGCGTGAGATCAATCACATGTCATATTTTCAATCTCGTCATAGTAACTATGCATATGCATATGCCATTAAAATAAACCCAATTTGCACATATGGCATAGATGACAAGCCCATGGTTATTGACATTTGTTTTTCTTGTGATGATATTGATATGCTCCCTTTGCATAATTTATCACATATTCCATGCCATGACCAACTAGCTTCGGATATGCATTGTGTTTGGAAGTTGTTCATATTCTCCGTATGATGTTTTCGTTATTGCTCATGAGGAGACCCCCATAGTTTCCTCATACACTTTAGGAGATTTTGAGCCATCCCTTCCACTGCATGATTCCCATGATTGTGTGCACCATATGCATCCCATTAATAAAAATGCTCTTGTTATGCCACACACTTGCTATAATTGCATGCTCAATTTGTGTCCCCATCGTGTTATACATAGCAACTATTCTTTAATGACGGATGACATGTTTTTATACCATGCATCAAATTTCTTTGAGCGATGCTTATCTTGTGCTAACTCACACGTGCACATACGCATCATGATGGATGATGTGTACATTTACCACACACACACAATTTCTTTCATTTGTGTATTTGTTATGTAGGTACCCATGCTTACTTGTCAACCTCACAATGCCATGAGTTGACGAAACGAACTCTAGAGAGATACGATGACTTGGGATCCCGTGGATTGGTTTTCATGCCATTTCCATTGTGCAATGACTTTGCGCATTTCTTCTACATGGCCCTCACATGGTTATGGCTTATTGTCCATCATGTATCATTTGCCCATATTGCCATGTTCACTTTGCATGATATGCTTATTTCCATTTGGATGACATGCTTTGGTGACCCATGCTTTGCATTTCACATGATCCATGATTCTACTACTTGTATGTGTATTTGCAAGCTTGGCGAAGATATTGCTTGTTATTGCCGTGATTGGTTTGTACCCCATGCCTATGATGATACTATGATCTTGCTTTGTGTTCGTGCTTGTGATATATCATGTGCATTGTCTATGCCTACTATTTGCTCACATGACATGATTGCCATGATCTTCTCTAGTGTGTTGCATCTTCGCTCCACTAGTTTGCACAACATGATTTCCAATCTTGCTTATGTTGCATCACCCATGATTCACACTTGCTCATTTCATGCAGTTGACGACAACCATTGCCATGCTTTGCACATGATTGCTATCGCTTCTTGTCATATATCTCCAAATGTTGCCTCCCTCATGCTAGCTAATTTGCCATGTATTGAGTGCAACAATGATTTTAACCTTTCTAATGACATTAGCCCATAGCATTCTCGCATATATTTGGAGATGTTGACATATTTCTTGTGAAGCATGCTTATTTTCCTTCTTTGCACCATATGCCTAGAGCCATGAACATAAAGATTGTTGCATCGTATTCTTCATGCACTTTTGCTACTAATGCTTATGTGCACGAGATGAGAACCATCACGATGAATGATGTGTTTTATCTACCATGCACATATGTTCTTTCTTTTGTTGTGTGCATGTCTAGGATACTTGGACTTTGTGTCGACTTCCTCTTCACGTGAGTTGACCATTCAAGCTCTTGATAGCGAGCCTCATACATTCTACCACGACTCGCTTCTACACCACATTTCCTACCACTTTGGCATTTTGAAGGATGCACAAGGACACGCCTTCAAGGTCACATCTTTCTTGAGCATGGATATTGTGGATCATACTTCATCTGTTGCTCACACCATTTGCATGCATGTTAGAGATCTTGCTTCAACTTGTCATTTTCACCTTTCCATACCTCATGACATATATACCTTGTGTGTTGCATCCAATTCTTGGATTACTTGCTCCTATCATATGCTTGGTTGCAAGAATGTCATCACTTCACATATGCCATACACCTATGATTGTCACATTCTCGACTTGATTACCTCACACATGATGACCAATTGCTCTTTCTATTGTGTTGAGTGCCACACTATATTCACTACACCATATGCACGTTACGCTTGGATTGTCTTGCACTTGACCCATGTGTTTAGACTCTTCATTTTATTTGGTGTTGTGAATACTTCCTATGCCTACCATAGACCTTTCATTGAGTGTTTGATGCATGCTTGCTATGACTTTGAGGTAGATGCTTATTCTCTTACCAAACATATCTGCATCTCTACCTCCCATTTGCATGCTTATTTCCATGATGTCCTTGATTGTGCTCAATTTATATGCTTACATGCCATGTCACAATCCTTTGTCACACCATATGATATGCTTGATGACAACACTTGTTTGGCGTATTACCTCTTGAATGCTTGGTTTTGCACTAACGCTAACCACACTATTTTTCCAAGTGTTTTTTGTCCTTACTCCTTTTGAAAGAATCACTAGACGGTGCGACATTGGAGAGTGCGCATTTCGAGCTACTAGACGAGGAGTACTTGGTGAACGTTCCACTATACCCGACGAAGCCATCTCTTTCCCATGGTGATTTGGTTTTTGATCTGAGGTCGGATCTTTCCCGGGGGGGGGGAGATGATGGGGAGCATCCTACGAACATCACCATGTCAAGAGCCCGTTCGTCAAGTGACACATGCGGCATATACTTCACATACACAAAGGTGAATCATCTCCTTTACGCGTGTTCACTTGACCCCTTTGAGGATGGTATACTACTTGACACTCCACTCGTGTGCGTGCATAGGTATTGTCGGAGCTTCACGGATGTCAAGGAGGAGTGTGAGCGCCAAGGGACAACTATTTCAAAAACCATCTGCGAGGGAAGCCTAGAAGAGAAGACAAAAGAAGACGATGCTACTGAAGCTACAGCAGCCGGACATCCGGCACCTGTGCAGCCACGCAGGAACTGCACCAACAAATGATCGAAGGCATCAGCGGTCGTACATCCATCACGACCCTGGACATCCGGCGCCTCACCAAAGCCCTAACATCCGGCACCCTTCCCGGAAATCTAGCAAAGGAGTATAGCAGCTACGACCATCAAATGGCCAGACATCCGGCCTGAGCCCCGGTCATCCGGCGCCTTCTTAAGCCTCGGACATCTGTCCCCCAACCCGGACATCCGGCACCTACGCGTGCATAGCTGGGCTCGAGGCCCATGTATCCCCTCCTCACTCACCTCTTCATGGACTAGCCTATATATACTCCTTCCCCTTCCTCTAGTTAGGGATAGCAATGTGATAGCTCATTTGTATGTGAGCTTTGCTACTACCTACTCTACTCTTGAGAGAGAGAGAGATACCACTCCCATGGAGTTCAAGGCCTCCATGTGAGAAGATCCCTAGTGGATTCAAGACCCGATCTAGGGAAGATCCTCCAAGGATTCAAGACCTGCTTCATGAAGATGAACTAGTTACCTCTTGTATCTTCCTGTCTTGGACTTAGACCTTTGTATCCCTATTTGTGTATGTTGATCTAGCACATGTGTGATGGGATCAAGTCAATTTGAGTGTTTCCTCTTGTTTCCCCTCTTTTGTTCTTCATGTGTGCTTCGAGAATCCCCCTCCAAATCATGAAAGATCGGCCCCTAGGGTTCCACCCTACATCATGGTGCTACCATACATCCATGTTGATGGAGACTTCAACCCAAGAAGAGTAACGACTATGAGAGTCCACGGAGGGATCCACCCATGAAGGGTCCACGAAGAAGCAACCTTTTCTATCCCACCATGGCCATCGTCCACGAAGGACTTGCCTCACTCGGGTAGATCTTCATGTAGTAGGCAATCTCCTTGCCCTTCAAACTTATTGGTTCAACTCCACATCATATCGGAGGCCCCCAAGCGATACCTAACTAATCTGGGAGACACCACTCTCCAAAAGGTAATAGACGATATGTTGATGATGAAATCCATGCTCTTGTGCTTCAAATGATAGTCTCCCCAACACTCAACTCTCTCTGACAGATTTGGCTATGGTGGAAGAAGGATTTGAGTGGAAAGCAACTTGGGGAAGGCTAGAAATCAAGGTTCAAATGGTAGGAATGGAATCTCTTGATCTCAACACATGAGTAGGTGGTTCTCTCTCAGAAAATGAGTAGTGAAAGTGTAGGAACGTTCTGATGGCTCTTTTACTTAGTAAGAGGCGGTGGAGGGGTATAAATAGCCTTCACACGAAACCGTTACACACTTTTGACCCAACTCGGTGGCACCGATCAGAAATCTCGGTGGCACCGACCTGTGTAAAAGATATGAACGTTGGAGGTCTCGGTGGCACCGACTGGAAACAACTCGGATGAACCAATGTGCAATGGCAAAGGTAGGAATCGTTCCAGTGGCGCCGGTTGCATCAAGCTGTCTCAGTGGGACCAATTGCAAAACTCAATGGGACCAAAATTGTTGCAACAAGTTACAAAAGGTTTGGCAAGCCATCTCCGTGGGACCAACTGCAAAACTCGGACAGACCGAAATAATTGCTAGTGGTTACAGAAGGTTGGGCAGGCCAAACTGGTGGGACCGAGAACCATATCGGTGACTTCGATTTGTTAGGGTTTGGCAGAGGCAATGTTCAGATGTACTCGGTGGGTCCGGATGGAGAAATTTCGGTGGGGCTGAGTTTGAATGTAGGGTTTTGGACATATTTGGATAGAGAAAGGGGTTGAGGGTTTTGGAGCAATATCACTAAGCACTTGAGCAAATAGATCATAATCAAAACCTCATCCCCTTTTAATAGTCTTGGCTTTCCTATGGACTCAATGTGATCTTGGACCACTTAACCAAAATGTAGAGTCTTGAGCTTTTGCCAATCCATGTCCTTAGCGTTTTGAGGGGTCCACAATCACTAGTCCTTGCCATGCCAATCACTGAAAATCCTGAAAACTTTAACTTGAATGGATATTAGTTTAATGAGATATCTGTCGCTATGAATTACCAATACCACCCGGGGATTAGCTGCACTTTCATTGGGCCGCCGTCGCCCCGCTCCGTCGCCGCCCCGACCCTCCCAAGCCGCCCCGGCTCCGCCCCGACCCCACTGTCGCTGCTCTGCCCCGACCCCGCCTCCTCTGACCCGCTGCCGCCGCCTCCGCCCTGACCCCTGCCGCAACACGCTACACCATCGCCACACCGCCCTGCCCCGCCCTGCTGTTGCCATGGCACAGAGGAACACCCCGAGGGACAAGACGGGCTTCTTCAGCATGAGGGCGAAGCCCTCCGGCAACTTTGGGGTCGAGTTCTCCGACACCGGCCACCGTTTTTGGCTCGGCATGTACCCCACCGTCCAAGAGGCCACGCGTGCCTACGACATGGCGGTGCGGCATGCCGGGAGGCCAAAGAAGGACCTCAACTCCCCTGAGATCGATACCCAGGTGGATGCGGAGTTGCTCGTGCCGGGGGGCATCTGCATGGAGGAGATCAAGATGAAGAAGACGAAGAAGAGGCCTAACATTTTCGTTAGTCCTGGCAAGAGTGACGGGCGACGATGGCGAGGTTCGCACATGAGCATCCGGAGTATGTGCAGGCCCAGTAGGAGTTCTGGTGGAAGTGCGATGTCGAGCAGAAGAAGAAGGAGGAGGAGGAGGTCGGACCCTCAACGGTGATCCCCATCGAGTCCTTAGAGGAAGTCTGGGGCGACTCGGAGGAGGAGGAGGAGGGTTGTGATGACCCAGACAAGGATGAGTTCTGGGATCAGTTCGAGAGCTCCGATGAAGAGGAGTAGTTTTATCTTTGGAGTAGTTGAAGTAGATGTAGTTCGAACTACAAGTAGTTGAGTTTGCTATGTTTTTTTGTTAATTTAGAACTATGTTTAATTATGTTTTAAGTGAAGTAGTAGTTGAATTTTCTATGTTTGAAGTATAGGTTTCAAATTAAATACTAGTTGAAGTATAGTTTTACATCTCCATTTGCATCTTCTATTGGGGTTGCTATTTTACATCTCTGTTTTGCACCATTTGTTGGCCTTGGCACTTTTTTGGAGATGCAAAAGGCACTTTTGGAGATGTAAATTTTTACACCTTAAAATTTGAATCTTGATGACGACATCAATACCATTGTTACACCCACATCCCCTGCTACTATACATACTAGACCAATTACTAGAGCTCATGCACGCCAATTAAATTACCAGGTACTTTCGTTTCTTGGTAATGATTCTAATGTTCATGAGAATATGATGCTGCCTAAATTGGATACATTTGTTTTCCTTACAAATGAAGGGTCTAGCTTAGAGAAGGATGAACATTGGAGCAAGAACAAGCATGAAGATGACGGCATGCACAAGGGAAACAAGAACGGAGTTTCAAGTGATGATTTCAGGACTTTGAAGCCACCGTAATGAGTGCATGAAGTCTAGGACGAAATATACAAGATGCCACTTCACAAATTTCTTCCAGAGGCTATTATAGGTGCTGCGTCACCTTATTATTGGGCCAGGCCCATGTAATTTTGAAATACATAAGTATAGGCTGTTTTTAGAGTCCGTATGTGTGGGGAAACAAGAGATAGGGTTGGTTTCGGACCCCTCCCCCAAGGGCCACGAAATTCTCCCATCTTCCTCCATATATACAACCCTTAGGGTGTCATTTAGACTTTGGGTTTTGTTTAGATTAAAAGTTCGACATAGCTGCAACTTCGTGTACTTCGTTTGTGTTCAACGACCAGACAAACACGTCACAGAACCCCACCTTGATCTGCTTTCATCTTGTATTCGCAGTATCCAGATTGCAATCTTAGTTTCTTGCATGTTCTTGTTTGCTTGTAGGAAATAGACCTTTGTGGTCAGGTCGGTCGTGCTCCAGTGTGGTCAATAACCTCTCGGAGTTGGTTTAGCGATTGCTAAGGCGCGACGTCCTCGCACGTACGTAGTAGGATCGTCAAAGTCTACTCCTCCGAAACGATAATCACCATCTCATCTGTAACGCCCCGAGACCGACGCTCCAGAAGACTTCCAGCTACTCCGAGTTTCGTTGTGTGATTTTGTTTTGTTCGTGCATTCATCTCTGCATCATTTGCATTGCATCATGCCATCATGTCATTTTTTTTAAAAAAAAACTCAACTAAATAAATTGCATAGATCTTTTGATCTATTTAAATCGAGGGAAGGATGACTTCTCTTTATAACATACCCTCCCGATATTTAAGGAGCTATATTAAACCATTCCATTGGCTTGGAATCACCCACAAACACATATGCACCGTTCTTCAAATTTCCTTTTATCCTACTCAACTTCTTTTCTTCCTTTGGGGCCTTTTAGTAAAATTGAGTTACAATTTTACTTTACCCATAAATGTCCAAAATCTGCCCATAAATCACATATATTGTGTAGGGTCACCTCCTATAATCTCAGCCCATTTAGAGTCCTTTCGAGTGGGTTTCAAAATTCAAACATGTTGCATTAAATTCAACATGTGCAAATCTATTGTTCTCCAAAAATCCTCTTGCCATTTTATTTAAATTCCTCATATTTTTATGAGTCCGTGAAAACTATCCCCATGCCCAGATTCCACCCCTACCTTCTCTTTCTCTTCTTTCTCTTTTCTGTTTTTTTTGTAAATGGAAAAGAATAGGAGGGAGAGAAGAGAAGCCCAGCCGGCCTCTTGGGCCTGTCTAACCAGGCCGGCCCACTAAATCCCAGCAGCCCAGCCGCCCCACCTTTCCTAACCCTAGCCCGACCTCTCCCTCCATCCTCCTGCGCCGCCACTCGCTCGCACTCGCTCGCATCGAGCTCCCTGCGCCCGATCCACCTCGCCCTTCTTTCTCCCTCGCGCGACCAGCGCCACGCCCTCGTCCCATCCCCTCGGCCTCCTCCTCGTCGCCTGCATCCGCCGCCCGGCCTCCGCAACACCACCGGGACGGCCAACTCCGGCGGCCCTCCGTCCCCTGCGGCCGTCTCCCTCCTCGCCGTCGTCCATGGCCACCACCACCTCCGTCGCCTGCGCCTGTGCGCCTCCTCCTCGCCAAGGCCCCGTCGCCCGAGCGCTCGAGGAGAGGAGCTCCTCGAGCACCCGTCCCGCAGGAGGCCGCCGCCGCCTTGTACGCCCGCAGGAGCGCCAACGCCACCAGAGTCGTGCTCGTCGCGACCTCGCTTCCCTGCCTCCGGCGACCGTCGCCGCGCCGCGCGCCCAACCTTCCTCCCACGCCGTCTCTCCTGCTCTGCTCCTGCCTCGCCGGTCGCCTCTGCCTCGACCCCGCGCCCGGCCTTCCGCGACCACGCCTCTCCGTCACCGCTCCGTGCACCCCGGCCATCCTCCTGCGCCAAGTCCCGCCTGCCGGAGTCCCTGCGTCGCCCGCCGTCGTCCTTCGCCGTCGCGTCAGGCTCCTGGACCTCCGCTGCGAGCCCCATCGCCGCCTGTTCTGGCCGTCCCTGCATCGGACCCCGACGAGCTGGCTACCCCGTTGGTCTTGCTGCCTTTGTCGTGGCCAGGTCAAGTCAGACACCCGGAGACCATCGTTGATTTTCGCCAAGTACCGGGACGTCAGGACCCGTCAAGTTCATCTTCGAACCGTCTACGACTACGCGGACTCGCCAAGTACCACTCCAAACCATGTACGACGACCGTCACCGAAGACCCGTGTAACGTGAACGCGAACGTCTACTTCCACTACCGCCGCCGCTGTGTACGACTACTTCCCTCTACGAAACACGAACCGTCCCGTTTGAATGCTTCGAAGGTATAACCCGAGACGACCGCGGTGAGATGCCCTTGCATGTATGAGATGTACGATATGTTTACATCGTGCCCGTTTGTTTCATGCGCGTTCCTTCCTCGTTTGCCATGCCACCGTCCCGTGGGAACCCGCTAATCCGGGATCACCCCACCTTCTTGCATGTTGTGCTCATCCGCACACTTCTCTCTTGCATCGGTATCTCAATCGAGTCACCGGAACCGATATGTTGCTGTGGCATCATTTTCGGATATGTTGCCGTGGCACCATTTTTCGTTTCGCCGCCGTGGCACCCTTTTTCATTCCGCCATGGCGACAAATGCTCCTTATCATCTTCATGTCAACATTTTCATAAAATTGCCTAAAACTTGTTTATTTCATCCGCATCATGATAACAACATTTAAAATGTTTAAACTTGCTGTTGCATTAAATTGCTAAATGCATATGGGGATTTACCGGATTTGTTGTTTTTATATCCGGCCCCATTTAAATTGTTTAGATGGTATAGTTTATATTTTGCTTCACCCGCTTGCCCTGTTTAATAACATTTAATATTGTTGGGTACATAAACAAGAGAGAACTAAATAATTGATGTGGTGTTCCGTCAACATGCACCTCGTTGCATATTGAGCTCCATTTAATTTGTAGGATTGTTTGTGCACTTTGCCATGCCATGCCTCATTAAACCGGACATGCATCATACTTGATTGTGCATCATGACATGTTTATGCTTGTGTGTTTACTATGTTGTTTGTTTCTTTCCGGTTTGCTTCTCTCGTTAGCTTTGGTTTCATTCCGGAGTTGTGAGGATTTGTTCGTCTACGACCGTTTGTCTTCTTCTTGGATCCGTTCTTCTTCCTTGCGGGATTTCAGGCAAGATGATCATACCCTCGAAATCACTACTATCTTTGCTATGCTAGTTTGCTCGCTCTTGCTATGCCAATGCTACGATGCCTACCATTTGCTTGTCAGCCTCCCAAATTGCCATGTCAAACCTCTAACCCACCATGTCCTAGCAAACCGTTGATTGGCTATGTTACCGCCTTGCTCAGCCCCTCTTATAGCGTTGTTAGTTGCAGGTGAAGATTGAAGTTTGTTCCTTGTTGGAACATGGAGATGTTGTTCCTTGTTGGAACATGTTTACTTATTGGGATATCACAATATATCTTACTTAATTAATGCATCTATATACTTGGTAAAGGGTGGAAGGCTCGGCCTTATGCCTGGTGTTTTGTTCCACTCTCGCCGCCCTAGTTTCCGTCATATCGGTGTTATGTTCCCGGATTTTGCGTTCCTTACACGGTTGGGCTATAATGGGAACCCCTTGACAGTTCGCCTTAAGTAAAGCTTCTCCAGCAATGCCCAACATTGGTTTTACCATTTGCACTAACAACCTACCACCTTCCCTTGGGTTCTGCAGACTCAAGGGTCATCTTTATTCTAACCCCCCCCCCCGGGCCAGTGCTCCTCTGAGTGTTGGTCCGAACTGAGCTGCCTGCGGGGCCACCTCGGGGAAACTTGAGGGTTGGTTTTACTCGTAGCTAGTCTCATCTGAGTGTGCCCTGAGAAAGAGATATGTGCAGCTCCTATCGGGATTTGTCGGCACATTCGGGCGGTGTTGCTGGTTTAGTTTTACCCTGTCGAAATGTCTTGTTGTACCGGGATACCGAGTCTGATCGGAATGTCTCGGGTGGAGGTCTATTCCTTCGTTGACCGTGAGAGCTTGTCATGGGCTAAGTTGGGACACCCCTGCAGGGTATTATCTTTCGAAAGCCGTGCCCGCGGTTATGGGCAGATGGGAATTTGTTAACGTCCGGTTGTAGAAAACCCGAAGTTGACCTTAATTAAAATACATCAACCGCGTGTGTAACCGTGATGGTCTCTTTCCGGCGGAGTCCGGAGAGTGAACACAGTTGTTGGAGTTATGCTTGACGTAGGTAGTCCAGGATCACTTCTTGATCATACCTTTATCGACCGTGCTTTGCCTTCTCTTCTCGCTCTCATTTGCGTATGTTAGCCACCATATATGCTAGTCGCTTGCTGCAGCTCCACCTTATACCTTTACCTTACCCATAAGCTTAAATAGTCTTGATCTCGCGGGTGCGAGATTGCTGAGTCCCCGTGGCTCACAGATACTTCCAAAACCAGTTTGCAGGTGCCTATGTTACCGTGCAGATGACGCAACCAAGCTCAAGGAGGAGCTCGATGAAGATCTTGCCCTTTGTGTTGTTTCGTTCTAGTTGATCAGTAGTGGAGCCCAGTTGGGGTTGATCGGGGACCTTTGTCGCATTTGGGGTTCTTCTTTTATTTTGGTTCCGTAGTCGGACCTTGATTGTATCTGGATGATGTAATGCTTTATTCATGTAATTGTGTGAAGTGGCGATTGTAAGCCAACTATGTATCTCTTTCCCTTATGTATTACATGGGTTGTGTGAAGATTACCTCACTTGCGACATTGCTTTCAATGCGGTTATGCCTCTAAGTCGTGCTTCGACACGTGGGAGATATAGCCGCATCGAGGGCGTTATAAGTTGGTATCAGAGCCTTCCCCGACCTTAGGAGCCCCATTGCTTGATCGTTTTTAGCGGCCGAGTTTGAGTCTAGAAAAAAATATTTTGAGTCATTTAGGATTTTATATATCGGAGAGTTAGGAATTCTTTTTACTTCCCAGTCTCTTCATCGCTCTGGTAAGGCATCCTGATGTAGAGTTTTGACTCTTCTCTTCTCAAATTTCACTAAATTTTTTTTTAGGATCACGCGGGTATCTTGGAATCGTTCCGATGGTTTTATGATGAGAACATTGTCTTGGTGCCTCCTGTCAGGGGTTTAGTGGAAGTGTCCCGGGGAGTTGAGCTCTGAGGTGTTGTCGTCATAATTTTATCGTTGCAGTTCTGGAATACCTGAGTTTAGTACGCCGACATCGAAAATCTCTTTTATGCAGTTGTTGGTGAGATAACCCCGATAACCCAGTACTGAGGTGAGTACGGGAGTATTGCCATGACTCGTATAACGGATGCTTTTCGAAGGTTGAGGTAGACGATTTCCGAAGGTTTCTTGGTTATGTGTTGAAGGATGGATACAGCTGGATGTAGGATTTGTTAGTTTTGGGTGAGATATTATGCTTCCCCTGTATCCCCAACACCTGATTGCATAACCGGAAAATTT